>NC_139242.1:19945164-20220961 GCF_977018435.1 Lepisma saccharinum | reverse complement strand
CTTGTTTTTTTTTTTCAACAATGGAAAACACATTATTTCCAGTGAAATATCGACTCAACTACCTAGAATGGCTACCACGGGCTTGGTGACTGAATACTAAAAAACTATCGAGCGACTTACTTCACAGCAGTGTCACTTAGTTTCAACAAGAACAGTTCAAGGCTTCCCGGGTGTCCTGCAAGGTTCGGCATTTATTTTTTTTAATAGCAAGCAGATGAACTGGCCTTACAATATGAAGACCCCTCTCACTGTGTCGGTTGCAGTTATTTTCTGGTAATTATGTCTTGCCGATGGCGTTGTCGCTTTGTAATCATACTTGGGAGTTATTTTTTTTATTTTGCCTTTCGCGACATGTTCGACTAATCGTGACAATACGTTTCAACTTTTCTGCATAAATGTTGATCATCGTTTATCTTGTCCGCATCGATTAATTTTCTTATGTTTTTTTTTTGTTTTTTCGTCGCGTCCATCTCTTCTGTTATCACAATCGAGACTTCTAGATTATTATTTTTTCTCCCTGCAATTTTAGAAATGTAATTTTTCATGATCATCCAGCGAACGCCTGAGACATTTCAGCAAAATGTCGATTATTCAATGGATGTTGTAAGGTTCCATGTTTTTTTTTTTCACTATCTCTTGTTTGGTCGATTTTGAATTTGGGAGTTATTTTTTTTATTTTGCTTTTCGCGACATGTTCGACTAATCGTGACAATACGTTTCAACTTTTCTGCATAAACGTTGAAACGTTTCAACGAACAAACGTTGAAACGTTTCAACGTTTGTTCGTTGAAACGTTTCAACGTTTATGCAGAAAAGTTGAAACGTATTGTCACGATTAGTCGAACATGTCGCGAAAAGCAAAATAAAAAAAATAACTCCCAAATTCAAAATCGACCAAACAAGAGATAGTGAAAAAAAAAACATGGAACCTTACAACATCCATTGAATAATCGACATTTTGCTGAAATGTCTCAGGCGTTCGCTGGATGATCATGAAAAATTACATTTCTAAAATTGCAGGGAGAAAAAATAATAATCTAGAAGTCTCGATTGTGATAACAGAAGAGATGGACGCGACGAAAAAACAAAAAAAAACATAAGAAAATTAATCGATGCGGACAAGATAAACGATGATCAACATTTATGCAGAAAGGTTGAAACGTATTGTCACAATTAGTCGAACATGTCGCGAAAGGCAAAATAAAAAAAATAACTCCCAAGTATGATTACAAAGCGACAACGCCATCGGCAAGACATAATTACCAGAAAATAACTGCAACCGACACAGTGAGAGGGGTCTTCATATTGTAAGGCCAGTTCATCTGCTTGCTATTAAAAATAAATAAATGCCGAACCTTGCAGGACACCCGGGAAGCCTTGAACTGTTCTTGTTGAAACTAAGTGACACTGCTGTGAAGTAAGTCGCTCGATAGTTTTTTAGAATTCAGTCACCAAGCCCGTGGTAGCCATTCTAGGTAGTTGAGTCGATATTTCACTGGAAATAATATATTTTCCATTGTTGAAAAAAAAAAAACAAGCTTCCAGTTTGAATGAATAAGCTATTTCGTCCACTCCTGTTGGGTCACCTAGCAAAAAGTTGAAAACAATTTCTTGAAGAGAAAAAAAAATACTGTTTCTTGTCACCAAGCGTACGTACATGAAGAATATGCATGAGTTGATTTATTTATTTCTTCTTCTCTCTTTCCGAAGGCATACGCGCTTCTTATTCAAGAACCGGAATATTTGTGCCTTTCGAATCGAATTTAAGGAGGGAGTTCCATGACAAACATCTACTGAAGTTTTTAAGATGAGCCCCGCAGAGTTTTTTTGCATGTCCTCCCCCAAGTTAGTGTCTCGTACTTGTGTTTTCGGTTTCCAGTGTGGACAGGTTAGAAACAAGTGTAGTAAATAAGAATCCCTCGGGCCTAATCCTTAATATATATAATATTGTCATTATTATCCTGCTGAAAATAATATTATGATAGCCATCGCCATTTCAGAGTGGCAAATGTTTAACTCTATTAATTCTTGAATTTTATTTTAGGTTAGGCATATTCAACAAATTCTTTTTTGATTACAATGCAACAATATTTTACATTTCAACATTTTCGTAGTCGTCTAAACATTTGAGAAAACCTTTTTTTTTGGTTACCGAGATGATAAAAAAAAAAAAAAGAGTGATTGAATAATTTTGAGAACTTCTTAATATTGGACAGTGTAACCACTATGTTGTCGATGGAAACAAGGCAAGAACAACATTACCACTATGCTATCGGGGTGAACAGCATTTTTCCATTATCATTTGTGTCCACACACAAAACTTCGTGTCTGTCTGCATCCATACCTAGATCGAGAAATTCGAACCATGCCTCAGCCCCTTGTGACTTATTTAATTCTTTACACTCATCAAAATATGTGCTTAATAAAATGCCTCAATCGCACTGCTATGGCATCCTCTGTAAGCATCCAAGCAACCACATGTATAAATTATAGTCTCCCACACATAATGCTCTTTCATGTCCAAATAGATTCGCTTCCTCCACCATCAGGGCAGTGGGAGCTCGTGTACCATGAGGGGTTGAATAAACCTAAAAAATCGGTTGGGATGGAAAAAAAATAGATAGAGATCTTTCTCAGATCAGGATAGGCTTGTATTTGCTGTCCTCGGGTTTAAGAAGCCTAGTTAGTTAGTTGGTTGTTTCCCCCCTGCACCATTTCAATTTTTGAATAATCACTTGTTAGTTATGAACGCACCGTTGACATCTTGTCTGATTATTTATGTGTTTGGGTTGAGGCTCCGTATTTGCTCGCAACATTTATTTTCTTCTTTTTCTTGTTATATGATTTTTACATTAGAAACGACAGATTTCCATTAACAGTATTTCATGTTATGGAAACATTTAAGTCTATACGCCATCGGGGGTGGGATTGCAACCTACGTCATCCGACAAAAATCAGGATCGGTATTGTAACATTTAATTGCTCAGGTCATTTTTAAATATGTACAGCTATAGGTAAACATTGTAACTTGAGCCCTCAGAGTCGTAGACCGGCAAAAATACACCTCTGTTAATCGCCTCGTGTGGGGAAGAGGGACAATTGTAGTTGTTGGTGTAATACACTTCGAAGCAGACGTGCCCCACTTTTTCAATTTCATCAAAAACAACCATTATTCATCCTCATCGTTGCCATTAGCCAAAATAGCCTCGCGTTACAATTTTCGTAGTGATCTCCGTTCGCCCCCCTTGGCTTTTCGTAGATTAACAAAAATTAACAAAAATTATAGTTGATCTGAACCCCCTTGTCCAAATGAAGAGTAAGCTCCGGTCCCATCTGGAGACTGCAAAACTGATATGTATGTCTATTCAGAAAAACCCAAAAGTTTTAACATCCATGCACATTACCGTACTGTGGCTGTTGCGCCCCACACCCATGTGTAATATTTTATTTCTCTTGTTGGCTGAACGCGAAGATGCTCGAGACTGCTTTCAAAAATTATTTTCGGCCTCGCTTCACGATACAGCCGTATGCATGTAAAACTAGTATATCACACACAGGCAGAGGGGCAAAAAATAACATTTCTCTCTTTCCCTCGCTTTTGCCCATCTTCCAGTGTTCGTCTAGATAGCGTAACTAGCAAAAATATTGAAATCGAAATAAGAATTATCCGTTATGGTCTCCCCCCCCTTCTTTGCATGCATGTTGCGCTGACATGTAAATAAGCGCTATGCTTTAATAAAAAAACAACCATTGTACAACTGTATAGGTCCTCGTCCATCTCATGCCAGGAACTGGGTATATCTTGTGTACAGTTTATAGTGGCATCATATTCCTTCACCAGATATCAAACTCGAGAGACTTGCAAGACAGCTCAGGTTATAACTTACTACGAGGTCTGTTTTTTTAAAAAAATAATAATCGTCAGTCCATATGACAATGCTTGCTGTTTAACTAACAGTATTCAAATCTCTGAGGGGCCGGGGCATTCCACATTTACCTTTGCTAGAAAGCGCAGTGCAATAAATGTTCTTTTTAAGTTATGCAATAATTTTGACATTATATTCATGTCCATTCCCCAAGACTAGATTTATATACACAACCAACTCGCTCTTGCAATATATTATCTGATGCGACATTGTGAAAAGTTCTCGTATGTTCGCGAAACAGGAAATACACGTCATAGCTTCCGTGAATCGAAAGCAAGGTTACTGGGGCACGCAAAATACCGTAAGAAGAATTATATATTCCAAATGCAGGCATCATCATTTTTCTCTTGCACAAATAGAATAATCGGGCTGAATTTCCAGTCTAAAACCACCATGTTCTGGCAGCAAGTATCAAAAACCTGTGGTAATTTTATTATATGATAAGAGGTGAGTGAAATGGTTGTTGCAAGTTACCTTTTAAACCCAGTACGTGTGTAGGAAAAACTGCGTATAAGCTGTCTGTGTGTCAGGTGGTCGTGTCGTTCGCTAGTTGTATGTCACAGCTTAACCCGTACTAGGTAATATTTTTACATGAGGTAAGTTGGCATACTCTGGTAGGGTATATGTTTCAAGCCTCTAGCTGTAGAGCCTATTTGCAAAAAGTAAGTTTGGTAACACTACTCGTCGAAAGCAGCTCAAACAGTGTTGCTAGCTGTAGGTTAATTTTCCCCCGTTATACAATTGCAAGAGGTGAGTTGCTTATAGCCTATTTGGAAGGCTTGGTGTGTGTGTGTCCATGGCTTATGTCGTAGGTTAATAAAATTTGCAATAAATCTTGTGTGTGTTGGCAACCGTCAGCCCTTACATGTGATATAGCAGCCTTACTTATTGTAAGACATAGTGTGTATGTATGAGTGGGGGAGGTTAGTTTAGTTCACAATAGATCGACCTGTCACGCTATGACCAATTTCTGCTTTTGAGTCACCTGTAAGGCTATATGTGGGTGGGTGAGGGAGCTTAGTTTAATTCACGATAGATCACATTTTAAATTTGCTCACTCTCTCTGTGTCTGTGTGTCAGGTGGTCGTGTCGATTGCTAGTTGTATGTCACAGATTAACCTAGGTAATATTAACTGTACTTCAGAGCTTTTTTCTGTCCACTTTTCTCTCATTGCAGGTTAGTTTTAATCCGTAAAACGTCGTAAAAACAAATTACGCTGAGAGCAGAAGTCCATTAGGAGGTCGTAGTAGATTACACTGCGGGACCTTACAGTGTGAGAAGACAGCCTTATAGGAAAATATCGTAAGTCATTTCAAAAGTAGGTCAAAAAGCGAGTTAGCATAAGAGCAAAATTTGCAGAAGATAAAAAATAGCTTAAAAAGTGATGCCAGAGCTTTTCTTCTGTCCATTTTTCTCTCATTGCAGGTTAGTTTTAATCCGTAAAACATCGTAAAAACAGATTACGCTGAGAGCAAAAGTTTATTAGCAGGTCGTAGTAGATTACACTGAGGGGGACCTTACAGTGTGAGGAGACAGCCTTATGGGAAAATATCGTAAGTTATTTCAAAAGTAGGTCAAAAAACAAGTTAGCATAAGAGCAAAATTTGCACGAGGTAAAAAAATAGCTTAAAAAATAATGCCAGAGCTTTTTCTCTCCATTTTTCTCTCATTGTAGGTTAGTTTAGTGCGTAAAACATCGTAAATCGTAAAATCGCCACCTTACAGAAAAACATCGTAAGAGGAGACAGCCTTATAGAAAAATATCGTAAGTCATTTCAAAAGTGGGTCAAAAAATGCGTCCAGCAGAGCAGAAGCCTATTAGCAGGTCGTAGTAGATTACACTGAGGGGCACCTTACAGCGTGAGAATACAGCCTTACAGGAAAATATCGTAAATCGTAAAATCACTGCCTTACAAAAAAACATCGTAAGAGGAGACAGTCTTACAAAAAAATATCGTAAGGCATTTCAAAAATAGGTCGTAGTAGATTACACTGAGGGCCACCTTACAGCGTGAGAATACAGCCTTACAGGAAAATAACATAAATCGTAAAATCGCCGCCTTACAGAAAAACATCGTAAGGAGAAACAGCCTTACAGGAAAATATCGTAAGGCATTTCAAAAGTAGGTCAAAGGGCCGGCCCAGAGTCGCCGGTTTCACCTACTAGCGTGACAAAAATAAATTTGCTATGTACATTTCTATTGCATACCATATGTATATACATATATATTCTCAAGAGATGTGAATGTACATTTGCATCTACAAAATGTTATGTGAACCTTTATGAAGAACATGGATTCTCAAGAGATTAAACATTAGTACACAAGCAGTTCTTTGAAATGCAAAATGAATTCCTGTTCTGCCAGATTCAACTTCAGAAACACGAGATTTATAAGCACTTCAGGAAGGAACCTACTTCTTCTCTTATCTCAAATCTGTTCAGCAACACTGAACACTCAATCACTGAATACTGATGCAGCAGGTATGCCCAAGTATTTTCTCAGGACTTGCTTCAGGTTTGAATACTCATTTTTAATTTCCAATACAGCAGCAGATCCTGGTTCAGCATTATAGGTAAAATATTAGAAGGTGTACTTAAAACGAAACTTTACGGAGACAGGATGTTCTCGTCGGTTTGGAATGCAGACCTTACAAATTCCATTACTTGTCTCATCCGTGGAAAGGTACCAGCCTGACAGACGGATATGAATCGACAGGTATTGGAATTTGTATAGCGAAGCAACCGAACCGATCTGACAAGATCGGAAGGGAATTTCGTAATCAGTATTGGATTTGGTTTTGGTGAGTGAACATCGAGGAAGACAGCGCAGGTATGTACCTGGAGGACGGAGGCGTCTCTCCGAACATAGAATGGTCTGAGCCTTGTTACAAAACCTCTCGCTAGTACCTTTTCTTACTTACACCCCGGTAATAAAATAATTAAGACAAGGGAGGAGGCACCGGCCTTTTTTGTAACTTTTAGTTGTAGGTGCGAGTTCCTTATAGGAAATATGTGCTTCAAAACGCGGGTTAGGAATGCTAAGGAAAAATGAACACGAATTCGACTTATCTTTAACGAGGATTCAACAGCTGGCGGAACAAACGGTTCCGATTTCACCGTCTCGTCCAGTCACCAGGGCAAGGTCGCGATACATACAGCAGTTTTCCACCAACACTGCACATTCCACGGACTGTGTTGCCATTATTCCTTCCACCGTTGTCAAGAATACTGAAGTCATGGCATTGAACATACCAAATTTTATTCAACCGGAAAAGTTTTCAGGGGCAAAACCCTTAGAAGTTAATCAATTTTTCACAACTTTTGAAAATATGGCGGATGCATTAACTTGGACCCCTGCAATAAGAAAAGATTTCTTGCCTTTATTCCTCACTGGAATCGCTTTAGATTTAATAACGGGAATAAAATCTCAACCAGATTATGCAAATAAGGAGTATCAAACGCTCAAAACAGAAATTACCAACACTTTTAGGGACATTGGTCAACCTCTCCTGGTTGAAGATTTCTTAAAGGAACAAGTCCAACAAATTCAGGAAACCCCGCAAGCTTACATCTTGCGTAAGCATGCCTTGATTCAGAAATATCTCCCCCAAGCATCCGTGGATCAGGAAATTTATTACATTGTGAGGGGACTACGTACCCAGTACCTTCAGGTAGCTTCCGACAAGAATTTTAATTCGGTTAATGAACTTCTACGGTTCATCAACAACTTGCAAAGAAAACAAACCCTTTTGGAAGAGCAAGCGTACAGAGAAGCTAGGGAATTAGCGGCGCTTAAATACACTCAAGGTCTAGTTGCATCAACAAATCAGATAGGATTGCAAAACATAGTAACCCAACCTCCCATAAAAGAACCTCAAACTAGCTCAAAAAATCAACAGGAAATAAACAGTCAACTGCAAACAGAAAAAACTTTGTAACACAAGATCAATTAAAAGATTTGGAAATTAAAATGAATGAACTCCAAATTAATCATTTTCAGAATAGTGCACAAACGTTCAGAAATCGATCACAGCCTACTAGAACTAATAATAGATTTCCTGCACGCCAAAGATATAACGGTAGGAATAGTTCACATTCCCAAAGAAGTAACAATTATTATAGATCAAATAATTCAAACAATGGTTACCAACGTGGGAACAGGGGACGTTCAAATTACCATAGAGGAGGTTATAGGACATTCCAGAGACAACACCCTCAACAAGCTCAGAGATGGCAACCCTGTGAAAACTGTTGCCCTCAACGTGAACAAAATACAGCCCAGCAATATAATCAACAAGTATATTACAATCAGACAGGTTCATCGGAACAACAATCACCTAATGCCTCTTTAAACTATTGAAACCCTATGAACGTGGGAACGGTCGTCAGGGGAAAAGTTCACATAGAGTTCCCATAATTAAACAGAATAATCTTAGTTTTCTAGAAGCAACAGTGAATAGGAAACCTTGTAAAGTACTTGTAGACATAGGTGCAAATTGTAGTATAATAAATGGCAACTTGGTTCCAACAAATGCAAAAAAAAATAAACATAAATTCAACCATAGCAGGAATAAGTGGAAATTCCATAACTGTCAGACAAATTGTCTTCATACGATTCCGAATCGGTGGGAAATTTTACTGTCACCCGTTCAGAATAGCTAATACAAAATTCCAGTATGCAATTTTGGGCACAGATTTTTTAAATCTACATAAAGCAAACATATCGTTAGGAGATAATACGATCTCATTGCAGAGATTAGGGTATTCACCAAAATGGCAATTTTCCAGTGACGAAAGCAAAGTACACACCATTCCTGATCAAATATTTCAAATGTTAGATTTAAATCAAAGTTCAACATTTGTAGCAAAACATAAAATAACATTAAAACCGAAATCCTCAACTTATGTAAAACTACGGCTAGAAAACATCCAGATTGGTACTAAATATAACACATTTGAACCGAATAAAGAATTGTTGGACTCATTAGATATTTTAGCACCTTATGCATTAGTTAATGAAGAAGAACCCCACATTTTGCTAACAAACACAAAAAATCATCCGTTAGTAATACAGAAAAACACTCCAATTGGTTCAGCAGGAAGTAACCAAATAATTTCTGAAATTTATGACACCAACGTCAATGCGAATGCAAATAGTGGTCATAAAGTACATCATTCATTCGAGCAAGGTGACGAAAATTTAGACCAAGAAACCTTAAAACGACTCACTAAACATAGGAAATTTTATGACGTTAAACAAATTGATATAAATCCCGAACTAACAGAGGACCAAAAGCTCAAAATTCAAAATTTAATTTACAATTATGCAGATATCATGTATTGGAATCCTGAGTGCTTTTCTAAAACAAACGCAATGGAAGCACACATAGATGTTGCTGAATGTGTTCCTCCATTTGCTAGGCAAATTCCCATACCCATAAATTTAAGGGAAAAATGAAGAATGAAATAACAAGACTTCAAGAACAACAGATCATTGAACCTTGTGAAAACTCACCATTTCGTCATCGCATATTCTTAGTTAAGAAACCAAATGGAACCTACAGACTAGTTTCAGACTTTTCAGAAATTAATAAAGTAATATACAATGTTTCATATCCCACTCCAGATTGCAATGACATTTTAGCACGTCTTGCGGGCAAATTTTTTTACACTACATTGGACATGGCTCAAGCTTATTTTCAAATTCCAATATCAGAAGAATCACGTCCAGTTACGAGCTTCTTAATTCCAGGTTGTGGTTCATTCCGTTATAAATGCTTACCTATGGGCATGAAGACATCCAGTAGTTTTATGAATAGACTAATGGACATAGTATTTAGTGGTCTTCCCGACAATCAAGTAGCCACCTATTTAGATGATTTGTGCATAGCAACTTCCACTTTTGAAGAGAATTTCTCCCTAATTCAACAAATATTTGATAGGATTAGGAAAGCAAACATGACAGTTGGAATAAAGAAATGTAAGTTCGCATTTTCAGAAACCATCGTTTTGAGACATCTTCTTTCTGCGAAAGGGATGAAAATTTCCGACAAAATCATTAATTCAATCAAGAATTTTCCAACACCTAACAATAAGAAACACGTGAAGAGCTTCTTAGCACTTTGTTCTTACATTAGGAAATATGTGTCCGGATTCTCATTTTTAGCGGATAACATATATAAACTTTTGAAAAAGAACGTTCCGTTCACGTGGACAGAGCAGCACCAGAAAGAGTTCGATGAAGTAAAGCATAAAATTCTGAGTTCTACCGTTCTCAAACCGTATTCTCAAAACAAGAAGACCTACCTCATCACCGATGCGTCTACAGTTGGCCTCGCAGCCAGTATTTGGCAAGATTCGGAAGACGGAAGCTCACGCCACCCAGTTGCCTTCGCGAGCCGCAGATTAACCAACACAGAGAAGAAGAAATCAAAATTTGAACTAGAATTTCTCGCTGTGGTCTATGGAGTAAAAGCGTTTAGATATTATTTGCTAAACAGCCATTTTACTTTAATAACTGATAATCACTCCATATCATATTTACGACAAGCATCAAATTTGACAGGTCCATTGGCACGAAGAGCTCTGTAACTACAACAGTTTTCCTTCGATGTGAAACATGTCAGGTCATCAGAAAATGCCCTTGTAGACACTTTAAGCCGCTATCCAGCAGAGGAAGCTCCTGCCGACAGTGAAGACAACCCTGAACTAATTTTCCACCTAAGGGAAGAAAACTTCAGCATTCGACAACATCAAGAAGAAGATCCATTATTCGGCCCTATTATTAAAGTCATCAACAACGATCCGATGCAAGATCCAGGAGTAGTACGAGCAGCACAGTATTACGTCATCAAAGACAACAAACTGTACAGACGTCATCGATACAACAAGACAGAGGAACTTCTCTTGTGCATTCCACACAAATTAAAAGATGAAATTTTCGAGAAGATTCATTGCAGTGAATACAATGCACCTCATGCTTCACCATCTTCCACGTATGAAAATTTCAGGAAAAGATTTTACTTCCCAGGATTAAAACGATGGGTATACATGAAATCAAAAAGTTTCCTCGAATGCCAGATGTCGAAGAGAGATTTCGGACCAAAGAAGCTCACCCTTCAGACGTTCGAACCGATCGCCACCCCAGCCAGGAAGTGGGTCATCGACACGTGCGGTCCACTGCAGGCCACAGCCAACCACGGACATCGCTACGTTCTCATCTGCGTAGATCAAGCGACCAGGTACATGGTAACGACATCTATACCTTCAGTTGACGCCGAAACTATTGCCAATGCATTAATGGAACAGATCATTTTGCGATTTGGTGTGCCAGACAACATCACGCTTGATCGTGCACCAGCGCACACTTCAAAAATCATGGAACAATTGAGTCAAATATTGAACATCAGACTCAGATTCGCAAACACAGATTTCCACGAAACAGTTGGACTCGCCGAAAGACATATTCAGAAATTAAAGCAAAGGCTGAGACCGTATATACTGAAAAAATGTGCACAGTGGTATCTGTATCTCTCGGCCATAACGTTTGCGATAAATTCAGAAGTACACACAGGAACAAGATATTCTCCACGAACCAAAGACTGCGATGGATTCATTGCTAGGAATAGATCCAAATTCGTTGCAGCACTCTAACAAGGAACGCCTAGACATATTGCAAGCGATGCGTGAACAAGCACAGGAAAATCTCCAGAAGAAATTCAAAACACAGAAAAAGTACTCAGACCAACACACACGGCATATTGAATTTCAACCTGGACAAAAAAGTGCTAATTTTAGACACAGTTCCGAAACGAAATGTACCTAAGCACTTCGCAAATTACTTCAAAATACATGGTACAGTTCTTGAAATGGAAAATGCCAACAGCGTACGAATAAGCTACAAGGACGGCCGAGGAAAGGATAAAATTGACACATTTTCCATAACAAGAGTCAAACCCTTCTTCGAAGAAAAGGAGAAAATACAAGAAGAAAATTATAACATCGACGAAATGTCTGCAGAACAGTCAGAAACCGAAGAGACAGAAGTCAAAGGGACATAATTCCACAGAAAGTCAAATGGGAAAGAACGTTGTCATTCCATCATTTCATCGTCATCGTCGCGATTAGTCAAAGGGGAAGAAAAGCGACGCTACAAAACAAGCAGTCCAATCGAAGCATCCATGTTTAATTAAAACCTAAATGCATTTATTTTGTTAAATCTTATCAAAATATACAGGAACTGTCTTCTTCAAAAATAGAATTTCGTGATAACCACGCCAAACTATCCTTAGTTGAATAAACTGGTTTCTTTTCATGAAGATTGCAACACTCGCCTCCTCGACTTGGAAGAGAGCGATATCAACAAAACACATACATCTCCTATTACAGCGGCCAAGGAACGAAGTAGCGTGACGTCATCAGTAGTAGGTATCCCCGCCAACGTCAATCGCTATTTAATATTCGCAATTCATTTGCACGTACTTATAACTAATTTGCACGGGTTTTAATTAATTTGCATGTACTTAGAATTCATTTGCATGTACTTAGAGTACTTTACATTTATGTATTTGCATGTTTATAACTTTTTATGAATATATATTTATTTATTTTAAGAAAAATATGTATATAAAAGGTAATTAGAGGTACTAAACGCTATGCATATGGTTTTATATTCATTACTGCAAAGTATGTAATGTATAAAATGTTAATATCAATGTTTATAGTATTGAAAATAAGTTTTCTATGGTTTATGAACCGCTATGAACGGTGGTAATGGGTGTAGGTACAGGTCCAATTACGATTTAGGACGGTCCCGGTACTCGAACCCGCGATATGTAATATTATTAATTAGTACTATGTAATAATGTATGTTATTATGGTATGAAAGACGATGATCTCAGACGCCAGACAGGAGACTGTGAACTCCGCAGGTAGAGGAGAAAGGAATTTGGGGGAAGAGCGGTCAAGGTCAAATGACGTCAGAACGTCAGAACAAAGGAAGAAGCTGATTCACCAATCAGAGAACGCGTCGGTAGATTTTCAGAACCGGTTTTTTCAAGGTTAACCAGTACGCAAGAACAGGGGAAAGCTATGCAATACTGTAGGGCAGGGGAGGTATTCAACCAGACAACAAAGGATGTCTGAGAATGCGCAGCAAGGGTCAAATCTCTGAAGCTATGCGGTTTCCGCCGCCAATTAATATTCCGCTCAGGTTTGCCTCCAAGGCACAGGACGCTTTAGCGCAGGTTTTTTTTATCTGTACTATGAAGAAGGGAGAGCTATTAGGGACGGGGCCTACAGTTTTCACCATTTTCTTTTATCACGGGGTAACGAACCTAGGACCCTTTGATTATTGATTTAGGTAGTAAATGTATGTTACTGTGTGCTATTTAACTTAATTTTGAGTTTATTTTTTACCAAACTTTGACTTTATGTCAAACATTTTCACAGCTTATCCTTATTTTTACCAAAATAACACTATTTGTACTATTCAGGCAACACTTTTATTAAATTTTGGACTCACAAAGACATTTTTTTCAACGTTTAACTGATTATTTTACAACTTTATATTAATTTTTTACCAAAATAACACTATTTGTACTAATCAGCAACATTTTTTATTAAATTTTGGACTCACAAAGACATTTTTTCAACTTTTAACTTATTATTTTACAACTTTAAGTTAATTTTTTACCAAAATAACACTATTTGTACTATTCAAGCAACATTTTTTATTAAATTTTGGACTCACAAAGACATTTTTTCAACTTTTAACTTATTACTTTACAATTTTATGTTAATTTTTTACCAAAATAACACTATTTGTACTATTCAGGCAACATTTTTTATTAAATTTTGCACTCACAAAGACATTTTTCAAATTTTAACTTATTATTTTACAACTTTATGTTAATTTTTTACCAAAATAACACTATTTGTACTATTCAAGCAACATTTTTTATTAAATTTTGCACTCACAAAAAACATTTTTTCAATTTTTAACTTATTATTTTACAATTTAATGTTAATTTTTTTACCAAAATAACACTATTTGTACTATTTAGGCAACATTTTTTATTAAATTTTGGACTCGCAAAGACATTTTTTCAACTTTTAACTTATTATTTTACAATTTTATGTTAATTCTTTTACCAAAATAACACTATTTGTACTATTCAGGCAACATTTTTTATTAAATTTTGCACTCACAAAAAACATTTTTCAATTTTTAACTTATTATTTTACAACTTTATGTTAATTTTTACCAAAATAACACTATTTGTACTATTCAGGCAACATTTTTTATTAAATTTTGTATTTACAAAGAGATTTTTTTACAACTTTTTAACTTATTATTTACAAGTTTATACCTATTTTTAACCTAAATAACACTATTTATACTATTAAGGAAAGACTTTTAGTTATATTTTCGACACACAAAGTGTGTGTTCTCAACTTCTATCTGTTTATTTCACAAGTTTAGGCTTATTATTACCAAAATAATACAATTCAATCTGTTCAGGAAAGACTTTTAGTCGCATTTTCGACCCACAAAGTGTGTGTTCTCAACTTCTATCTGTTTATTAGGCTTATTATTACTCAAATAACATTATTTATACTATACAGGCAACATTTTTTTATTAAATTTTGGACTCAGAAAGATATTTTTACAACTTTTTAACTTATTATTTTACAAGTTTATACCTATTTTTAACCTAAATAACACTATTTACACTATTCAGGAAAGACTTTTAGTTACATTTTCGGCACACAAAGTGTGTGTTCTCAACTTTTATTTGTTTATTTCTCAAGTTTAGCCTAATATTTACTCAAATAGCACGATTTGATCGTGTCTTTTATTACATTTTGGACACACACACACACACACACACACACACACAGAGAGAGAGAGAGAGAGAGAGAGAGGGAGAGAGAGAGAGAGATTTCCAACTTTACAGGATTATTCTCCAAGTTTACTCAAATAACACAATTTAAATGTGTTGTGAATTAGATTTTGTACACACGAGGTGTGTTTTGTCAACTTTAACCCTTTCATTTTTAAGTTTATTTTACCAAAGTAAGACGGCTTAGTCTATTCAAGAAAGTTTTCAATTATATTTTGGATGCAAAAGTATATTTTGTCAACTTCTACCCTTTTATTTTACAAGTTTAGGCTTATTTTTACTCAAATAACACAATTTCATCTATTTAGGCAACATTTTGTTTCTTATATTTTACTCACAAAGACATTTTTTTCAATTTTTAATGTATTATTTCACAAGTTTATGTAATTTTTTATTCTAATAACACAATTTTAACTATTCTGGCAACATTTTTTATTGCGATTTGGATTTACAAAGAGATTTTTTTTAAATTTTTGTATTAAATTTTCTATTTATTGTATTTCACATTCAATAATTTTTAAAGTTTTACTTTTTATTTTTATCTAAAAACTAAAGAAAAAAGTATTTTTAATTAAAAGTTATTTTATAGTTTTCGGTTTTCAGATTTCCACAATGCTATTTTTGGTTCTGTATTTCTATATTAGGATATTACAGTTCTAAGGTGTGTATAATATTTCAAAGTATTTTCAGGGTGTATTTGTTAATGCATTTGGATGATAACTATTAGGTTTTTGGACGAACTAATGTTAAAAATATTTCAACCAATCAGAAAACGCGTCGGTTTTATTTCAACCAATCAGAGAAGGCGTCAGTTTGCTTATGAGGTATAAAAACTGCGTAAAAGCAAGCAGAAGCTATTTTGAGAAGTATTTCTGAAGCATTGCGTCAGAGAAGACATCAAGTTGTAATTATTGTCTGAGATTTGAAGACAAAGAACTCAAAAGAAGCTATAATTAAGGTAAGTGAATTGTTACATATATGTATGGTGCTTTTAAATAATGCGTAAATGCAAATATTGAAACGAAGAAAACGTCAATGCAAACCAAAAAGAATATGCGTAATGTGAACAAGTACTACAACAATTTTTCTATTTTTCAGGTGCTTCTAATTTTGTATGTGTGACTGAAAGAGACCATTAGTAAAAGATGGCGTCTTCAACCTCCACAAACAAGGCTAACCACACTGCGGTGAGTACCTCGCAAGAGATTTTACCACTGGAATGTATATTTCTCCACTAGTTTTTGAAATAATATATAAATCCAGAAAACAAAGAAACGAAAAAAGTAAATACAGAAATGAATATGCGTAATATAAACAAGTACTACAACTATGTTTCTATTTTTCAGGTGTTCTTATTTGTGTACCTGTGAGTGGAAGGATCTATTACTGGAAATAACGCCAACAAAGTAACCAACAAGGACATGAGTCAAATAATTGCATCATGTCCATGTTTTTCCAATTATATCTATAAGGACTGTGTGTTGGAGACTTTGAAGAGGTATACACCTGGCAAGTATATTATATGCTGGGGATGTTATTCTAATCAAGGCAACCAATTAGCCCACGATTGTGTAGTTAACCATTTCTACGAGTGTGAGTGCGTATGCTGTAAAGATGAAGATTTACTCTCTGAACGTTATTTTATTTGCCAAGGAGAACGCTGTTTGAATAAATGCCAACGATGTTTTAAGTGGATGTGCGAGAGAATCCAGTATTATTTACAGGACTTGGATAACACAAAACATATTTTTGATTTTTATATTACTAACCATGAGGATGTTGCGGATGCTTTGACGGCACACGAGGTACAGACAGAATACAAAGCTTTTTATAGTGTATTATGTGAAATTTCAAACAATATCGAACTAGTGAAAACTCTTATAGATCCTATACGCTCAGCAGAGCTTACTTATGGTAGCACAGGATTTTTGTGAGAGTTGAATAGAGACTGACTAATAACACCGAAAATGGTGCAATACATTATTGATGTACAAGGATTTATTTATAACAGAAAATTTATATTGCGTGAGATTTGTGTGAGTTCTACAAATTTGGACACTGTGTATTATGCGCTTGTGAGTGTTCCTGATTATTTCAAAGAGAACAAAGAATCGCGCTGGGTTAAAGACAATCTCCATGCATTAATGTATGATATTCCTTGTGGATATGAAATATACTATGTCCGGAGGGCAGTTAGGAACTTGAACTGTCAAGGTGGTACATTTTTCTGCAAAGGAAAATCCCAAATTATCAAAGATTTGTTTAATATTGATAACATTGTTGATTTACAAACTGTAAACTGTCCATCCCTTAAGAATTTGTATATGTTTCAAGGAGGATTGTGCAAGTATCATTCTGATACTTCTCCCCCAGCTGAACAAGGTTGCGCATTCAGAAATGTTCAAAGACTTGTATGTTGGTACAATAATAAAAATATTAATGTGTAATGTATTTAGTGCAAATAATAAAGATTTGTGAAAAAGAAATGTTTTCTATGTTGTTATTTAGTTTTAAAGCCTTTATTCAAGGTATTTTCAAGTATTACTGGTTTTTTGGCTGCATCAACACATGGGTTATTTCTATTTGGTTTATTATACGAGGCTACAATCACTATATGTCTATGAGGACTAAAATCCACTGATTGAACCTTAAAGCTTAGGTTTACTATGTATATTGATTAAACACAGGACAACACGAATCTTACAGAGGATTGTAGGAGGCATAGGCCCACACACCAGCGCCTTATTAGCCTGCAAGAACAACTTGTATGTTGAATTGTGACTGTTTATCAATAATATTTATAAAGTTTAAATCATTTTCATTAGATTATATATATATATTTTGGATTCAAATAAAACACTCAAGTTAAGTTTTTTAAGTTTATTTTTATTTAATATACAAATATAGAATATATCAAATTTACATATATGAAAAGTACTCTACCAAAGAGCAAAAGTCACATAGGGATTACGATTTAGCCGATGCTGAAATTCTTCCATGAGGGATTTGTAGTAAGAGAGAAATTTTTGCCACTGTTTAAAGTTGAGGGTGACTCCACCAGAGATGCTGGTGATTTCCACTTTTATATTTTCTCCACTGCCCTCGAAGGTGAAGTAAGGTTCTCCTATAATGTCTATAGATCTGAATCTGTCTTTTTGTGTGGGGAATCTGTTTTTGTAAGTGTCGAAGATCACATCTGATTTGTAGACGCATGATGGGTACTCTTCTTTATTTAGGACAATGTATTTTTTTCATGTTTCAAAATCAATTCAGTGTCTGCGAAAGTACCTCGAATAATGATATCCATGTTGGCATCGATGATGAATCTGGTTTCTGGTTTTATGTTGTTCATTTGGTGTGTGCCTCTGATAGACTGCATTTTGGTTTGGTATCAATAAAAAGTTTTAAAAATATGCAACTAGTGCTACAAAAGGAACGGAAATTATCGACAATTTCTGGATTATAACTAAAATTCAGTTTGCATTTTACATATCCAATATTTACATACCAACACTAACTAGACTTCGATTTATATAAATGTAGCAGGAACTATATTTCTGAGAATCAAACTATATTAGGATTATATGTTAAATTTATACAAAACCAGATTATTCTATGTAAGTATATTTATATTGACTGGATTATTTAACAGATCAAACAGAAAGAAGGCAAATTCCACTAAACGTAGGTGATTGCATGAAAATAGCTAGGTCAAGGAGTGACCAACAGTGAGCTGAGGTTATATATAGAGGGTCGCTCTTCATAATTCTTACCTTCGCTGGATCGGCGAAGGAACGCACTTGTGGGCGGTAGAACCTGAATGGGCTCCACCAAGACATCGGAGACTCGAAGCAGATGTCTTGGTGGATGAACCCAAGTAGGGTCATAGGCGCTAGGGTCAATTTGGTTATTTCTTCTTGTATGAGGAACCAATTTGGCAAACTCCCCACATTAACTTACATTGCTTATAACTAATTAAATCTGAAGAAAAATTATAATCTCTTAGACTGTAAACATATTTTATATTTAGGCTGCACAAGATCCAGTGATAAAATTAAAGAAATGGTAATCACCCAGACAGGGACTCGAACCCTGGACAGATAGGTTAAAACCCATCTGAGCACAAGGTATTTTTTTTTTTTGAAAAGTTAGTTATGTTAAGAAATATCGTTTGAGAACTCTTTTGGTCTGGGTCGACAGAGAAGGAGACACCATTTCCAAAATTTTACAGACTGGATGTATTTTACCATCACTATAGAGGTTTTTACTATATGTAATTCGAAACGCTATAGTTCAGTTAGCTTTCAAAATTGAAGTTACATAGTACAATATGTTGAAGTTTTTGTGTTTGGCACGCATAACAAGTTACACTATATATAATTACGGACATATAATACTAAAACTTTGCTAGTAGTTGATGAGATGACAGTAAATTTGAGAGTTTTAGCATTATTTGTCCTGAAATGGATATAAGTGTAACTTGTTATGCGTGCCAAACACAAAAACTTCAACATATTGTACTATGTAACTTCAATTTTGAAAGCTAACTGAACTATAGCGTTTCGAATTACATATAGTAAAAACCTCTATAGTGATGGTAAAATACATCCAGTCTGTAAAATTTTGGAAATGGTGTCTCCTTCTCTGTCGACCCAGACCAAAAGAGTTCTCAAACGATATTTCTTAACATAACTAACTTTTCAAAAAAAAGAATACCTTGTGCTCAGATGGGTTTTAACCTATCTGTCCAGGGTTCGAGTCCCTGTCTGGGTGATTACCATTTTTTTAATTTTATCATTGGATCTTGTGCAGCCTAAATATAAAATATGTTTACAGTCTAAGAGATTATAATTTTTCTTCAAATTTAATTAGTTATAAGCAATGTAAGTTAATGTGGGGAGTTTGCCAAATTGGTTCCTCATACAAGAAGAAATAACCAAATTGACCCTAGCGCCTATGACCCTACTTGGGTTCATCCACCAAGACATCTGCTTCGAGTCTCCGATGTCTTGGTGGAGCCCATTCAGGTTCTACCGCCCACAAGTGCGTTCCTTCGCCGATCCAGCGAAGGTAAGAATTATGAAGAGCGACCCTCTATATATAACCTCAGCTCACTGTTGGTCACTCCTTGACCTAGTTATTTTCATACAATCACCTACGTTTAGTGGAATTTGCCTTCTTTCTGTTTGATCTGTTAAATAATCCAGTCAATATAAATATACTTACATAGAATAATCTGGTTTTGTATAAATTTAACATATAATCCTAATATAGTTTGATTCTCAGAAATATAGTTCCTGCTACATTTATATAAATCGAAGTCTAGTTAGTGTTGGTATGTAAATATTGGATATGTAAAAGGCAAACTGAATTTTAGTTATAATCCAGAAATTGTCGATAATTTCCGTTCCTTTTGTAGCACTAGTTGCATATTTTTAAAACTTTTTATTGATACCAAACCAAAATGCAGTCTATCAGAGGCACACACCAAATGAACAACATAAAACCAGAAACCAGATTCATCATCGATGCCAACATGGATATCATTATTCGAGGTACTTTCGCAGACACTGAATTGATTTTGAAACATGAAAAAAATACATTGTCCTAAATAAAGAAGAGTACCCATCATGCGTCTACAAATCAGATGTGATCTTCGACACTTACAAAAACAGATTCCCCACACAAAAAGACAGATTCAGATCTATAGACATTATAGGAGAACCTTACTTCACCTTCGAGGGCAGTGGAGAAAATATAAAAGTGGAAATCACCAGCATCTCTGGTGGAGTCACCCTCAACTTTAAACAGTGGCAAAAATTTCTCTCTTACTACAAATCCCTCATGGAAGAATTTCAGCATCGGCTAAATCGTAATCCCTATGTGACTTTTGCTCTTTGGTAGAGTACTTTTCATATATGTAAATTTGATATATTCTATATTTGTATATTAAATAAAAATAAACTTAAAAAAACTTAACTTGAGTGTTTTATTTGAATCCAAAATATATATATAATCTAATGAAAATGATTTAAACTTTATAAATATTATTGATAAACAGTCACAATTCAACATACAAGTTGTTCTTGCAGGCTAATAAGGCGCTGGTGTGTGGGCCTATGCCTCCTACAATCCTCTGTAAGATTCGTGTTGTCCTGTGTTTAATCAATATACATAGTAAACCTAAGCTTTAAGGTTCAATCAGTGGATTTTAGTCCTCATAGACATATAGTGATTGTAGCCTCGTATAATAAACCAAATAGAAATAACCCATGTGTTGATGCAGCCAAAAAACCAGTAATACTTGAAAATACCTTGAATAAAGGCTTTAAAACTAAATAACAACATAGAAAACATTTCTTTTTCACAAATCTTTATTATTTGCACTAAATACATTACACATTAATATTTTTATTATTGTACCAACATACAAGTCTTTGAACATTTCTGAATGCGCAACCTTGTTCAGCTGGGGGAGAAGTATCAGAATGATACTTGCACAATCCTCCTTGAAACATATACAAATTCTTAAGGGATGGACAGTTTACAGTTTGTAAATCAACAATGTTATCAATATTAAACAAATCTTTGATAATTTGGGATTTTCCTTTGCAGAAAAATGTACCACCTTGACAGTTCAAGTTCCTAACTGCCCTCCGGACATAGTATATTTCATATCCACAAGGAATATCATACATTAATGCATGGAGATTGTCTTTAACCCAGCGCGATTCTTTGTTCTCTTTGAAATAATCAGGAACACTCACAAGCGCATAATACACAGTGTCCAAATTTGTAGAACTCACACAAATCTCACGCAATATAAATTTTCTGTTATAAATAAATCCTTGTACATCAATAATGTATTGCACCATTTTCGGTGTTATTAGTCAGTCTCTATTCAACTCACAAAAATCCTGTGCTACCATAAGTAAGCTCTGCTGAGCGTATAGGATCTATAAGAGTTTTCACTAGTTCGATATTGTTTGAAATTTCACATAATACACTATAAAAAGCTTTGTATTCTGTCTGTACCTCGTGTGCCGTCAAAGCATCCGCAACATCCTCATGGTTAGTAATATAAAAATCAAAAATATGTTTTGTGTTATCCAAGTCCTGTAAATAATACTGGATTCTCTCGCACATCCACTTAAAATATCGTTGGCATTTATTCAAACAGCGTTCTCCTTGGCAAATAAAATAACGTTCAGAGAGTAAATCTTCATCTTTACAGCATACGCACTCACACTCGTAGAAATGGTTAACTACACAATCGTGGGCTAATTGGTTGCCTTGATTAGAATAACATCCCCAGCATATAATATACTTGCCAGGTGTATACCTCTTCAAAGTCTCCAACACACAGTCCTTATAGATATAATTGGAAAAACATGGACATGATGCAATTATTTGACTCATGTCCTTGTTGGTTACTTTGTTGGCGTTATTTCCAGTAATAGATCCTTCCACTCACAGGTACACAAATAAGAACACCTGAAAAATAGAAACATAGTTGTAGTACTTGTTTATATTACGCATATTCATTTCTGTATTTACTTTTTTCGTTTCTTTGTTTTCTGGATTTATATATTATTTCAAAAACTAGTGGAGAAATATACATTCCAGTGGTAAAATCTCTTGCGAGGTACTCACCGCAGTGTGGTTAGCCTTGTTTGTGGAGGTTGAAGACGCCATCTTTTACTAATGGTCCCTTTCAGTCACACATACAAAATTAGAAGCAACTGAAAAATAGAAAAATAGTTGTAGTACTTGTTCACATTACGCATATTCTTTTTGGTTTGCATTGACGTTTTCTTCGTTTCAATATTTGCATTTACGCATTATTTAAAAGCACCATACATATATGTAACAATTCACTTACCTTAATTATAGCTTCTTTTGAGTTCTTTGTCTTCAAATCTCAGACAATAATTACAACTTGATGTCTTCTCTGACGCAATGCTTCAGAAATACTTCTCAAAATAGCTTCTGCTTGCTTTTACGCAGTTTTTATACCTCATAAGCAAACTGACGCCTTCTCTGATTGGTTGAAATAAAACCGACGCGTTTTCTGATTGGTTGAAATATTCTTAACATTAGTTCGTCCAAAAACCTAATAGTTATCATCCAAATGCATTAACAAATACACCCTGAAAATACTTTGAAATATTATACACACCTTAGAACTGTAATATCCTAATATAGAAATACAGAACCAAAAATAGCATTGTGGAAATCTGAAAACCGAAAACTATAAAATAACTTTTAGTTAAAAATACTTTTTTCTTTAGTTTTTAGATAAAAATAAAAAGTAAAACTTTAAAAATTATTGAATGTGAAATACAATAAATAGAAAATTTAATACAAAAATTTAAAAAAAATCTCTTTGTAAATCCAAATCGCAATAAAAAATGTTGCCTGAATAGTTAAAATTGTGTTATTAGAATAAAAAATTACATAAACTTGTGAAATAATACATTAAAAATTGAAAAAAATGTCTTTGTGAGTAAAATATAAGAAACAAAATGTTGCCTAAATAGATGAAATTGTGTTATTTGAGTAAAAATAAGCCTAAACTTGTAAAATAAAAGGGTAGAAGTTGACAAAATATACTTTTGCATCCAAAATATAATTGAAAACTTTCTTGAATAGACTAAGCCGTCTTACTTTGGTAAAATAAACTTAAAAATGAAAGGGTTAAAGTTGACAAAACACACCTCGTGTGTACAAAATCTAATTCACAACACATTTAAATTGTGTTATTTGAGTAAACTTGGAGAATAATCCTGTAAAGTTGGAAATCTCTCTCTCTCTCTCCCTCTCTCTCTCTCTCTCTCTCTCTCTGTGTGTGTGTGTGTGTGTGTGTGTGTGTGTGTGTCCAAAATGTAATAAAAGACACGATCAAATCGTGCTATTTGAGTAAATATTAGGCTAAACTTGAGAAATAAACAAATAAAAGTTGAGAACACACACTTTGTGTGCCGAAAATGTAACTAAAAGTCTTTCCTGAATAGTGTAAATAGTGTTATTTAGGTTAAAAATAGGTATAAACTTGTAAAATAATAAGTTAAAAAGTTGTAAAAATATCTTTCTGAGTCCAAAATTTAATAAAAAAATGTTGCCTGTATAGTATAAATAATGTTATTTGAGTAATAATAAGCCTAATAAACAGATAGAAGTTGAGAACACACACTTTGTGGGTCGAAAATGCGACTAAAAGTCTTTCCTGAACAGATTGAATTGTATTATTTTGGTAATAATAAGCCTAAACTTGTGAAATAAACAGATAGAAGTTGAGAACACACACTTTGTGTGTCGAAAATATAACTAAAAGTCTTTCCTTAATAGTATAAATAGTGTTATTTAGGTTAAAAATAGGTATAAACTTGTAAATAATAAGTTAAAAAGTTGTAAAAAAATCTCTTTGTAAATACAAAATTTAATAAAAAATGTTGCCTGAATAGTACAAATAGTGTTATTTTGGTAAAAATTAACATAAAGTTGTAAAATAATAAGTTAAAAATTGAAAAATGTTTTTTGTGAGTGCAAAATTTAATAAAAAATGTTGCCTGAATAGTACAAATAGTGTTATTTTGGTAAAAGAATTAACATAAAATTGTAAAATAATAAGTTAAAAGTTGAAAAAATGTCTTTGCGAGTCCAAAATTTAATAAAAAATGTTGCCTAAATAGTACAAATAGTGTTATTTTGGTAAAAAAATTAACATTAAATTGTAAAATAATAAGTTAAAAATTGAAAAAATGTTTTTTGTGAGTGCAAAATTTAATAAAAAATGTTGCTTGAATAGTACAAATAGTGTTATTTTGGTAAAAAATTAACATAAAGTTGTAAAATAATAAGTTAAAATTTGAAAAATGTCTTTGTGAGTGCAAAATTTAATAAAAAATGTTGCCTGAATAGTACAAATAGTGTTATTTTGGTAAAAAATTAACATAAAATTGTAAAGTAATAAGTTAAAAGTTGAAAAAATGTCTTTGTGAGTAAAAAGGTAAAGTGTTCCCCTGTGCATAGCACCACGCCATGAAGGCGTATAGGGGGTGTGGGGGTAACGCCCCACACTTTCTTGATCCGGTCGTGAGTGGGGGTGATGTGATCAGCATCACGCCCCTGACCGCCTTTACCCCCCAGGGTTTCCCCCAGGTACCCATATTATTCGACGCTGGGTAGGCGCCGGGGCCGCTTCCACCGTTAGAAAAGTTCCCGGATTTGAACCGGCCGGGGATCGAACCCGGGACCTTGAGCATGGTAGTCAGACGCGTTACCGACTGAGCCACCGCGGCCTGTCTTTGTGAGTCCAAAATTTAATAAAAAATGTTGCTTGAATAGTACAAATAGTGTTATTTTGGTAAAAAATTAACTTAAAGTTGTAAAATAATAAGTTAAAAGTTGAAAAAATGTCTTTGTGAGTCCAAAATTTAATAAAAAATGTTGCTGATTAGTACAAATAGTGTTATTTTGGTAAAAAATTAATATAAAGTTGTAAAATAATCAGTTAAACGTTGAAAAAAATGTCTTTGTGAGTCCAAAATTTAATAAAAGTGTTGCCTGAATAGTACAAATAGTGTTATTTTGGTAAAAATAAGGATAAGCTGTGAAAATGTTTGACATAAAGTCAAAGTTTGGTAAAAAATAAACTCAAAATTAAGTTAAATAGCACACAGTAACATACATTTACTACCTAAATCAATAATCAAAGGGTCCTAGGTTCGTTACCCCGTGATAAAAGAAAATGGTGAAAACTGTAGGCCCCGTCCCTAATAGCTCTCCCTTCTTCATAGTACAGATAAAAAAAACCTGCGCTAAAGCGTCCTGTGCCTTGGAGGCAAACCTGAGCGGAATATTAATTGGCGGCGGAAACCGCATAGCTTCAGAGATTTGACCCTTGCTGCGCATTCTCAGACATCCTTTGTTGTCTGGTTGAATACCTCCCCTGCCCTACAGTATTGCATAGCTTTCCCCTGTTCTTGCGTACTGGTTAACCTTGAAAAAACCGGTTCTGAAAATCTACCGACGCGTTCTCTGATTGGTGAATCAGCTTCTTCCTTTGTTCTGACGTTCTGACGTCATTTGACCTTGACCGCTCTTCCCCCAAATTCCTTTCTCCTCTACCTGCGGAGTTCACAGTCTCCTGTCTGGCGTCTGAGATCATCGTCTTTCATACCATAATAACATACATTATTACATAGTACTAATTAATAATATTACATATCGCGGGTTCGAGTACCGGGACCGTCCTAAATCGTAATTGGACCTGTACCTACACCCATTACCACCGTTCATAGCGGTTCATAAACCATAGAAAACTTATTTTCAATACTATAAACATTGATATTAACATTTTATACATTACATACTTTGCAGTAATGAATATAAAACCATATGCATAGCGTTTAGTACCTCTAATTACCTTTTATATACATATTTTTCTTAAAATAAATAAATATATATTCATAAAAAGTTATAAACATGCAAATACATAAATGTAAAGTACTCTAAGTACATGCAAATGAATTCTAAGTACATGCAAATTAATTAAAACCCGTGCAAATTAGTTATAAGTACGTGCAAATGAATTGCGAATATTAAATAGCGATTGACGTTGGCGGGGATACCTACTACTGTCATCCTGAAAGTAACATCAAATGAACAACAAGCAACTAGCAGAAGTGACAGCAGTTTCGCATGTAAGCAGTTTCTCCAAATCTCACATCATCTGCATTCAAAGATTACAGTGAAACACGATTATGCAAGAAACTTATATAATAGAGCCATTAGAACATTACGAGAATATCGAGCATTAGGATATTTAGTGTAAATTCTCTACAACAATATACATACGTATATTGCAGAGTATACACTCCTGTTATAATTTAAATGAAATAGTGCACAATTTATATTTATATACAGTATGTATGAATTTACGCTCGCAATAATAATAATTCACTTATGTGAAGTTTAATGATGCTAGGGACAGGTTTTATCTTCATAGATAGCCATTTAAGTATAGTGCGAACTTGAGCGTATCTGATATCCCTTAGTACACAATTTCTGGAATTCTGGTAATTCCATATATATAACGAATTCCTCATAATAAATATGAGTGAGATCAGTAAATGAATTAATTTTCATAAAGATTGATAATTCTTGTGTTTCATTGCAATATCATAATAATAATAATGCACTGCCCTTCGAAACTGCGTCATATACAGCGACAGCGATATCTTTAATACTTGTAGGGACTATCTTCCTTTTTTTTTTATTTACGACATGTTTTGTTCGTAAAATTAAATCCTGTTTTTGTTGTCATTCTCTTGCACAACAAACAACCAGTCGACAAAAACCTACCCCACAAGCTCGCAGTATAAATGTCACAAATGAAGAACAAATAATTCCTGTAAGAATAGCACAAAATAGACATATCAGACCATCAACGGCACCACCCCCTATTCCTTTTTCTTCCAAAGCGCTGACTAAACAATCTTGTATCGATATCCCATCACATCACTTTGACAGTATCTGTTAAAGCACATCACCACCGACTTGCACTTAGCCAATGGATTAGACACCCTGTCCAGCAGGCAGACAGTGAACTTCTAAAGCCGCCCTACATTTGGCTGAGTACATGTCGATTGGTGTATGTCCAATATCTACTACATTCCTATCCTTATTTTCTCTTTCTCCTTCCTTTCAATGGCTCAGACCACCTCTAACAGGTACCTACACAACCAGAGCATCGTCGAAGATCGACAGAGGAAAACTCGAGGACCAACGCCGCCAAATTGTCTTCCACCTTCTACAGAATACAACTCCAGATTTAAATCCAATTTCGGAGCAAATCCCCCCCCCCCCCCCCCGATTTTGATGGACGATGGACTTGCCGTATTGGAGAATAGAAAGATGAAAGACAAGTCAAGAAGAATGTTCCCGGAGGCTACACTTTGTTTGGACAGGACAAAGAAGGAACAGCATTCATTGAATGTGTGTCTATTACATTCAAATTGATACTGCTAAGACAGGACAATGCATCCAAGACGAACCTTCTGTCCCAGTTGCGGAAGTTGGAAAAGAAGTGTAAGACGTTTCTCACCTAGGACAACATGTGATTCTCCCACTGTGATCTGATTCCCAGCTTACAACACCTTAGTATAGCAGGCAAGTATTTCACGAACTTGGAAATCCTTCCCAGCAGGACCCATTAGTAGCATTACATGTTCAAAATGCCAATTCACCAGAGCATCCCAGTTGCCCAGGTTGTCATCAATCATTACAAGTTGCAACAAGGTGTGAAAATGAAGAAGTTCGAAGAACTGGAAACGCCAAGTTCACCACTTCAATCCCTATTGAAGTCCCAATAGACTACATGAAGTACAGGAACTAGGTTCGTCTAAATTGCGCTACGAAGTCAGATACATTTCTATGCATGGACAAACGTGAACATTTCAGAACACGAGAAATCGACATGATACTGATCTGCAATCATTGCGTGAATTCTTTTAGAAGAAACTGGTACTTTCAAAATGATAAAACAAAGTGATTAAGTGAAAATAAACACAATGATACGAAATAATGTCGTATTGAACCCTTAAGGTTTGAACACAATGTGTTTAAACAGTGAATATTCTCTAAGTGATTACATAGTGTAATTATGGCGTACAGTGTAAACTATGCCTTATCAAAAGTGAATATTATTTCATTCAGATTTGTAAATAATTATAAACTTTGGTTCAAGGATTTGACTATTTGGGTATTATAGTGTTTAGTGCATCATGATTTACGTTTTCATTGTCGACGCAAAGAACACCAGTGATAACGTAATATTAAAATAATCAATTTAAGGGACAGAAACATCGTAAAACAAACAAACAAACAAAAAAAACCTATTGTGCTGGTAATGGTTATGGTTACGTATTATAATGAACTATACTAATTTCATATTCATATGTTTAGTTAATCAACTTACTGCTCTTTGGTTCTTAATGGATATTTAGTTGTTTATGCATTATTTATGCATAATAATAAGTATTATGGATTGGTACTGGTAAAAGTTTTCTGCTTACCAGGTTTGATAGTTTCTTCATGTACTACTATATCGTTTCAAAGGAATTTCTAACATGTATGAACCAATAAATGATACACTCAGACAAGCGACCATCGGAGATGACGCTTCTTGACAGGGAGGTATGTTGACTTGTAGGTAAAATATTAGAAGGTGTACTTAAAACGAAACTTTACGGAGACAGGATGTTCTCGTCGGTTTGGAATGCAGACCTTACAAATTCCATTACTTGTCTCATCCGTGGAAAGGTACCAGCCTGACAGACGGATATGAATCGACAGGTATTGGAATTTGTATAGCGAAGCAACCGAACCGATCTGACAAGATCGGAAGGGAATTTCGTAATCAGTATTGGATTTGGTTTTGGTGAGTGAACATCGAGGAAGACAGCGCAGGTATGTACCTGGAGGACGGAGGCGTCTCTCCGAACATAGAATGGTCTGAGCCTTGTTACTAAACCTCTCGCTAGTACCTTTTCTTACTTACACCCCGGTAATAAAATAATGAAATAAGGGAAGGAGGAAACAGTACTGTTTTATTTCCGATTTATAGTTAGGTTGATCCTCTGAATGAGTTTGCAATAATGTTATTACAAAAACTCTACAATAATGACGAACCATAACCAAATTTTCAATAAATCTTACAAATCTAGAATATAAAACTTATTAGAAGGTAAAAACCCAAGTATAATCTGTACCGGTTTAAATATCGGATTTTTGCCGATTCCGATACCGATGCCGATGTGTCAATTTCGGCCGATTTTCATACATCTGTAATCGGCTTCGGCACATCCCTACTATTACTTAAAGAATGTTTTTCTGTCTGGTGAATTTCCGAACTTTTTTTATTTTTACTATATTTGTTTGAAGCATTCCAAATGATGGAAAGGGACCTTTTGTGTTAAACTTTGGAATTTCCCTGTAATAACTACCAGCTTCAATAAGAAAAAGATGTAAAAATCTTGATATATCCAGCTTTATTTGCAGTTGCCCATATTACCCCTCGTCTATGCTCATATTACCCCGTGTCTGGGGGTAATATGAGGAACATTATTTTGCAAAATATTGTTTTTACAAGAAACTATATGCTTCTTCTTTTATCTGTTTTATGCTGAAGTAGAAAACAAGCTGAGGAATCAAACGGAGAAGCGTTTAAAACTGTAAGAAATACGGATTTCTTTTCAATGAAAAACCTTAACTATGCTCATATTCCCCAGACTACCCCTATCCACTACAATCTTGAGAAGACCCGGATGATAAAGTGGGTCCGAGGAATTAATTTTATGCACAGAGAAGCTAATCGGGACTGAATTTAAAATTGTGTAACACCAAATCGAAATGAAAGACCAGTTTAAGCCACTAATCTTGCATAGCACGATGTCTGCCTAAATTATCTTTCGCACGTGCCTTGTTATCAATCATGGCCTTGAAATTCGCAGATCTATTGAGGATGTTGTTACTCAATGTGTTTATCTGTCGGATGCTTCTATTTGAGAGCAGTGGAATGGAATAAGTTTCATTACTCACAAGATCAACATTTGAAGAGTGGTGCTAACCATGTGTGAAGAAGCAACCAGGTAAGATTTTTTTCCCCTGCAGATAGCGCCCGCGAGCGGGTGTTAATCAAGAACCATTAGTCACGTGATCAGTCTTGTTAAATTTGCAGACTGTTTCTTCACCTACCAATTATGATCTTCTTACAACTTCGTATTGCGTAAAAATGTTAAAAAAAATATATTACTTTTTACTGTTTCGGAAAAGTGCTGTGAATATGATTTGTACCTGGAATACGGTCCGGAAATTGTCCACGCAGATGGTAGTTGACATATTGGAGTAATTTATTATCAAGAAAATATATATGTGTGTGTGTGTGTGTGTGTGTTAGGACTCTCATATGAAGTTTTAATTTCACGTATTTTAATTTAATATTTTAATTGCACTAATTTTACATAAAATTTCATATTGTTGGATTTTTTAATAAATAGGCTTGTTGTATATTTGCCTAAGTCTGGTGAGAATTATGAACTACATAATGTAGGAACTAGTGTAGTACAGTACCAGAACAGTTTTGGATAAGAAGAAATTCTTAGAAAATGTGGGAAGTAATATGTGGATAATGGAAAAAATTACACATTTCGAACTTATAACCCCTAACAGTTAGGCAACCACTTTATGACTCTTTATGCCATACCCCCCTCTTGCAGTTTGTGTAAAAAAGAGCAATGAAATAACCGTTGTGTTGGTGAAAACAGTTTTATCATTAATTTTGAATAATAGTGGAATATGTAATAAACATTAGGCTTTTGGAAAGTTACACGTTTGCGTCATTTTACACAGCTACAGTTTTCTTTATATTTTGCTACAGAAGGGCAATTATGGGTGGTGGGGGTGGAAGGTAGCGACCGCTCTGGGCGCCGACGTAAAGAGGGCGCCTTGCTAGCAAAAAGAGCAAAGGTTGGAGAAAAGTGACTGTCACAGATCTCTGTGAAAGCACTGGCGCCTTTTCTATCTCACCACCTAGTTCGCGGGTTCGAGTCCAGCCTGGGCCCGAGTGTTCCTTTGTTAAGTGTCCTTTGTTTGAACAGTAAAATTCCTTTTGGTGGTCATAATACTCCCAGTTCAATTGTTGGGGATAGGCTTCTGTGGAAAAATGCTCAAAAGAATGATAAAAAATAATACTTCTGAAATAATAAAGTCAACTGATCATAAAATAAGTGATTGATTGATTGATTGATTTGCATTATTTTACTTCGCTTCTTGTGCCACTAGTGGCCGCGGTGGCTCAGTCGGTAACGCGTCTGACTACCATGCTAAAGGTCCCGGGTTCGATCCCCGGCCGGTTCAAATCCGGGAACTTTTCTAACGGTGGAAGCGGCCCCGGCGCCTACCCAGCGTCGAATAACATGGGTACCTGGGGGAAACCCTGGGGGGTAAAGGCGGTCAGGGGCGTGATGCTGATCACATCACCCCTACTCACGACCGGATCAAGAAAGTGTGGGGCGTTACCCCCACACCCCCTATACGCCTTCATGGCGTGGTGCTAAGCACAGGGGAACACTTTACCTATTTACCTTTTTTTCTTGTGCCACTTTTGGCTAATTTGCTAAGATGGGGATGAGTGATGATATCAATATGGTCATTCCACGCCATTTCAACGAGGTCATGACACCCACCAACTCCGATTTTGATGAAATTTGGTATACACCCTTCCTTTATGGTTGAAAGAAACCCCCTAAATTTTTTTCACTCTATCTCAAACGGTTTTCATTTTACAGCACTTTGAAATGTCATCAAATCAGTGTTGTCTGTCACTCTTGAGACCCTCGACACAAGATACCTTTGCTTACATTATATTTCTTTTCTCCTTAACTAATCATCAGATCTCTTTGAAATTTTACACAAAGTTCAATGAAATAATGAGGATTTCAGAAAAAAATACATCAGCACTAAAAAAAATTTACAAATGCCTATAAAAAGACTAATAATGGAATTATAGCCTAATTTTTGTGGTGGGAAAACTAGGTTACGAAAATCTGAATTTTCATCATGTGGGTATGATGGAACCAAAAACTTTTGATGATGAAAATCATTGCAAAGACATGCTCTTTCGCTACAAAAAATATTTTTTTGGTTTTTTTATTGCTTCTAACGAAAATTTTACGATTTTTGGAAATTGCCTAAAATTTCAGGGTCAATCCGTACCAAATGGTCCAGCACTGGTCGCTCGACCATTTTTAATTTTTTTCATTTGTTTGTCGTTGTAACCCCTGTACAAGGATAGTTCAAAACAGGCATTAATTTTCTAAAACTAGACTTCGTTTGAAAATGGCGGCCATTTTTGTTTCATGACTTGCAACATTTTTGGCCTATGCAGACAGTTGCGATAATTATGATAACTCAGCTAAGAAAAATTATAGAAATCTGGGGTAAGAAACATTGTTTCATTACATTTCAGGCTACATTTTATGTTTCGTATCTTTTTTCATCACATCTAATACAACTGGCTGAAATTTAGGGTCAAAACTGACTGATATTCAATTTTGAAGGGAAATCAATGTATAGGATATATTTTTTAGTAGGTAAGCAATGAAATATCAGAGCTATAATTTTTGTTAAAGGAAACATGTACGAGGTGTGGCTAGAAAAAACCGGACTGTTGCTACAAAATCTTTTATCGGTAATTTTGTACAATACGAAATATACCATATACAGTCACAAACCTCCATCCATGCTCAGGCCAGGATTCGAACCCGGGACCCCTGGCGATTTACTAACCCTGCAAGTAGGTATCCCCACCGTTCACTCTTTTTCTTACTTTTACACTTTTCAATTGTTACAGTTTCTCAGTTTCTTATCATCTGGACAAAAACAAATACCCATACCTTACGCGGGACTCGAACCCGGAACCCCTGGAGTTGTAGCGCGCTCCGCTAACCACTCCTTTTTTTTAATTTCCATTTTTAATCCAACAAACACAGTAAATCTTTACACTTCTTACAGATATGTTATTCAAGTATTACATTTAAAAAGTTGGCATAATGTAATTTTCTATAATCTAAATACATTTGTTCATATTCTTGTTTTAGAGTTAGTCCAAAATCCAAGTAATTATAATTTTTTCCCACAGGAAATAAAAACATTAGGTATTGTGCTATTAACCACTGAACTGATTTTTGCTTTGTACTTGAGAATAAATGAAACTCTGGTAAGATAATGTATTTTGCTGATACTTGGTATGGTGAAGTATGACAAATTCTACTGAGCATTGTTCTTAATTTTGACCAAGCTGTGGCTGCTTTCTTACATTCTGTTATCTTATGGGTAATCGAATCTGGAACATGACAATTATAACAATTTGGAGAATTACTAAAACCGTATATATGACATCTATCTGCCGTTACAATCACTTGTTGGATCACTTTGTACCATATAGATGATGCCTTGTTCGTTAGATGTTTCACCGTTACATTATTCCAAATTTGCTTCCAATTACATTTTGGATTTTCTCTTTCAATTCGGACGGTTATTTTGCATTAAGTTTCTCTCTGTAAATCTGTTTGACAGAAGGACTGTCATAAGTATTTTGCAGAGTTCTATAAAATGTATGAATAGCAATCTCAGTATAAAACATTACTTCTCTGGGAATAATATTTATATCCATTGGTGCTGTTAATTGTACATCTTTTAACAGTGTAATTATTAATTGTTGCGTGGTGGAGTCAATTGGAGAATATATCGCTGAAAGACCGCCTTGAATAAATAAAGCTCTTGATTGTATCGCCATGCTCTTTAAGTTCATACCTCCCCTCTTATCCGGGAGATATAGCTCGCTCATAGCCACACGGAACACTGAGTCATGCAAGAGAAATTTGCCAATCTGTTGCTTCACCCTAGCTATTTGCTTCGCTGAAAAGGTCAATGTCTTGGATAGGTACCAAAGCTTCGATAAAGCGTAGATGTTTACGTATCTCACTCGCGATTTCAAACAAAGAAACCGGAGTTGATTTGCACGTAAAGTGTATATATATATCACTTTTTCGGCCACTAACCGACTATTATGTTCAATGGTGTATCTGATATTTGTATAAAAATATATACCTAGTTTTTCACTTTCTGTGCTGCAAGTACACTGGTGTTAGTACTAAACAAATTGTTGACTCCCAAGGGCAACAAAAACTTTTTGCTTAAGTTTAGCTTTGCACCCGAGACATTTTCGAAATATTTCAAGTACTTTTGTGCATTCATCCATATAACTACTGACTTGAATCGTTTTTGACATAACAGAAATGCCTTAATTTATTTCTTGTAATCTTTTAAGTGAGGTAACCAGTGTTAATACATATAATGCACTACTGAGTGGACTTCCTTGTAAAACACCTCGTTTCATTTGCATTTTTTTCGTAAGACACCCATTAAGTTTTAGTTTTAACTGAGTGTTTCCGTACAAAATTTGTATCCATTTTAGAAAGGTATCTCCGAAACAAATGCCTTTAAAACACTGTACATATATTTATGACTAACTCTATCATAAGCCTGTGAAAAATCCACTTATAAAAGCAAGCTTTGTTAGCTTGCTGGTTTTGTTCTGTAATAATTACATGACGTATAGTTTGTAATAAATGATGAATTGTTCTTTGAGGATTACATGCATATTGTGTGTCCTCTATTAGTTTATGAATGTAAGGAACTAGGCGGATGTTTATGCATCTGCTAATAATCTTAATATCGCTACTTAGAATTGTAATCGGACGGTAGTCAGTAACCATTTTGGGTTTCCTTTTTTTTTTTTTTTTGGAACAAAAACCACTATTCCTGTTCGACTTGAGGACCCTAATTTCTCACTCTGTAATGCATCATTGACCCATTGCATGAAAACATCCCCAAAGAGATTCCAAATGGTTTGATAAAAGTCAGTCCATCCTCAGCCGTTGATTTGTTTCTGGCCACTTTGAAAACTGCATTTCTTACTTCAGTGTTCGTAAAGGGTTTACTAATTTCCTTTCGTTCTTCTTCAGTTAGTCTTTCTGTTACTAGGTTCGTAAAGTCCGAATCGGATTCTAAGGGATTATGAGCTTGACCCATTAATTTTAAATAATATTGTAAAAATGTACTCTGAATTAATCTGGGATTAGTTGTAATCTCTCCTGTGTCATCTGTTATCTCTGTTATTATGTGACTTTTAACTTGTCTATGCTCTTGTGAAATATGATATAAATTTGCCTCTTCATCATTATCCAAAGGTAACTTTTTGCTTCTAATTCTTACGATCATTCTCTTTTTTCGGTGTATAGAGAGTAATGTCGATTTCATCTCGTTAATATAAGGTATATTTGCATTACCTTGTAATGCTAGAGTTTGTAAATCGTGTAACACAGCATTATAAAAATTATACATGTTGTTAAGATCTCTACTTTTTTTCTATACTATACATTGTACTAATATAACGAAATTTTGGTTTTAATGAATTCCCACCTTTCTGTTAAGGTCTTAATGGATGATCTACGCCTAACTAGCTCTAGCCAAGTGTCTTTTATTAGCAGTTCATAATTTTTATCCGCCAAAACTGAACAATTTAGCATCCAGTAACGTCTTACCATACATGATTTGTTTTGTTCCAATTTTATTTTTAGAATTAAAGCAGTATGATCACTGAAGCAGACGGGAAACACACTTACACTATGTACATTTTCTTTGTAACCCTTCGCTATATAAAATCGGTCAATGCGTGAAGATCTTTGAGCTGTAAAATGTGTAAATCCTAGTTGGTCTCTATGTTTACAACTCCATGCATCTTGTAACTGTAAACCTTTTGTTAATTCATAGAGTACTCGAGAAAAATTATAACAAGTTTGTTGATCTTGCCTATCTAGGACGGAATTGAAGTCACCTGCCACTAACGCCTTTAATGTATGCGATGTTAATTCTGGACTTAGGATTGTAGAATAGAAATGTTCTCGTTCAAGCTTATTGTGACTTCCTGAAGGCGCATATACATTGCATAAAAACAAAGGACCTAATTCTGCACTTATTAGTCTTCCTGATGGGTGGAGGGTAACATTATGCAAGTCAATTCTTTGATCCACCGCTATTGCTGTGCCTTGATTTGTAGCGGTAAAATTATTATGAACATTGTACCTTGCCAGAGATGAAAAATTGTCAATTCCTACCTCTTGTAGGAAGGCTATATCAATATCCTGCTGTGTCAAAAAATCATTTAACGCCATTAGTTTATTCTGACTTTGTAATTTGTTAAGGTTAATCGTTGCTAATGTGAATATGTACATTATGGATGTAAGGATCTGATTTAAGCAATATATTAATAATTGTTAGTACTTTACGCTTTGCAATTGTTCCACTTTTGACACTGGGCAGAATCTCTCATACCTCTTCGTCACCATCTGAATAATGAACTGTACGCATTACTGTATCACTTGGTTTATCTGTCCCTTCCCCTATTAGTTCTAGACATTTTTCTATTTTTCCTAAAAAAGGGGTTGTTTGAATAGGTTTTTCACTTTTGGACTTAAGCTGTACTTCTGCTGCTGTACTTACCTCCTCATCCTTTTTTTGTTTCTTCGGACGTAAGGTCATATGGTCTTTAGCATTTTTCCTCGCTTTCGTAGCGGATCGTGAGCGGGTTTTTTTGGGGGTAGGTTCTGGGAACTCTGCATCTGCGAACATCAAACTTGTAGGGATTTGGCAGTCTTGATTCGGAATTTCGAATAGAGTAATTGGAACTATAAATTCATTTTCACTTAAACTTTCACTTGCACTTTCACTTTCGTGCACACTTTCCTTGTTACCATCACTTGCATTATCTTCTTCCGGATTTAACTGTGGGGGATTGGGAATCATAGTACTTGCCTTTGGTTCGTTGTCTTCAGTGACTACCATCTGCTCCTGTTGTTCCTTGTGGTCATCTGGTGTGGCTTGTCGATATGCCGGTACTGTTAAAATGGTTCTGGTAATCTGGTCGTGAACAGTTGATTCCGTTTGAGAGTGTGAAGAACTGGGGAGTGTATTTTCCACGGCCGCAGCGTATCCTGTAGTATGTGTTGACCTTGCCACCCTATGCTGGCACTCATGCTGTAAGTGGTCCTGTGCGCCACATCTAAAACAGAGTTTGGATTGTCCTTCATACGTACTCCAATAACGTTCTTCATTTAACGTAATATAAGAAGGCACAGCTTTTTGTAGAATGATACGGACTATCTTCCTGCCTGTTCTCACTGGATAGGGGAGGGAGGTGGAATACACTTCATGTCGTACTGTTTGTAATATTCCGTATTTTAGACATTTCAGTTATTATAGCACTTTCTGGTAATTCCATGGGAACTAGATGAATACGAACGATAGTAACAGGTTTGTCTGCTCTGTGTACTGGAATATCATATTCTCCCGTGTCGTCTGAGAATACGAAGGAAACGTACTACGTGCTATTATTTCCTTGCAAAATTGTTCGGTGCTTGCTTTAAAAAACACTTGGTGTTTTACGAAGTCTACTTCAATACTCAAAACATCCGCAACGCGCAATATCAATACATCTCTCAGCCATTCGTGAATGGCAAGCGTGGTCGACCTTTGCTGCACTCTTGCAAAAGAAAATTGCAAAGTGTTTAACCTTTTGACCGGCATGTCTGAGAAATTACATGCGTGCACTTAACTTCACTGCTACAAAGATTCTCGCCTGTAGGAAAAAAGAAATTCCGCGTGTTGATTCTACTCTACTTGACGAATGTTCGGGGAGCGCTCGCTAGACACGTCTGCTCTCTACCTCGCCTCGTCACGGAATCGACTCCGCCAAGGAAACCAGCCATAAAATGAGTGTCAGTACCACCTATTCTCTTAGCACTGATTCTTTCCTTCGATGGCTGTAATAAGTACGGAACAGAATTAAATACAAAATATAGTTTCCTAGAACAAGTTTGCTACTCCAAGTGTCAATCTTTCTGTACATCTCCTGTATGAGTGTACAAAACGAGAGGCCTGCCAGCCTCTAAAATTTATCAACGGAAATGTTAGCGTAGTTGTGTAGTGTACAGAAGTTGTTTCTATTGTTCAGTAAGAGAACGTGAAGTAGTGCAATGCCCCCGCACACACAGTCAACGAATGATATAGTAATTAATTTCGATTATTTTATTTTTGCTTCTCTTTGTCTCTCTAGGTTAACCACGACGTTATGGATGAACTATAATTAATTGATTGATTTGATTTCGCTTTTCTTCGACTTTTGGCTAATCGCGACGATGAGGATGAGTGACGATATGATGAAATTGATGAAGGGACACTCACAAAGAACACCTATGCCCAGGCCGGGATTCGAACCTGGGATCCCTGACGCGGAAGTCGGCTTGTTGAATGATAAATTGATTATATAGACGAAGACTCCATTTAACGTTCACTTTTGGAAACCTCTACGCTAACAACTTCACCATCGAGACTGGTGTGTAATCTTGGTGCACTTATTCTTGTGTTGAGTGGAGTGAAGACTTTCCATTTTAACGAACAAGAATGAAAAAAATGTTGTTTGATATATTTATTTACATGTGCAAACGTATTTAATCCTCCAGTATTCCAAACTTGCCTTGATTTCTTCCAGTCTCCGTTTTGTTTTCAGACGTATGGCGTAATAGAGACTTGCAACGACAACGGAAGGATAATCTGAGGATGCGTCATCTTGTTTCCAGATGCTAATAGGTAATACAGGTCCTTTGTCGGAACGGATCGAAACATTTTATTTTAATATACAGAAGTGATTGCTGTGAAGATGGTTTGGTTTAGTGATCTGATTCACTGTGCATTAATTTATTGATGCATAACAATATCTCCAGCCTCAACACTCGCGTCGGTTTTATTTTAATATTTTTCCGCAAATCAACAAATTGTTTTTACATATTTTCTTAAAGAAAAACTGTTTCAATGATTGATTGCAGGCGTCACATTATTAATTTATTTATTTATTGAACTAAGCAGATGCATAAATGTTTGTAATTGCAACTTTTAGTATACTATTTCAAAAACAAATTATGTGCTTAAGGCCAGTGTGCTTTACTGAATTCCTTTAGGTTCATAGAAAAGATGCCAATGGTCTTATTATTGATTAGCACTTTATTGTAGCTTGTACACATTCTCCTTAAAGGAGATTTCTTTGCTATTCCGATCTAGCCTTCATGGGAAGAGAAAGTTCATCCTTGTGTCTAGTTTCTGTAGACGGGATTAGAAAATTAATCTGGGAGAATACATGCTCAGCATCTACGTACTTCATGATTTAACAACTTCCACAAGTATACTAATTCTTGTAACGTTCTTCTATGACACAGCTTTGTAAACCGACATTCAGATATATTAGATTATCGTAGTGTTTAAGTGAGGGGTAAACGTTCTGCATTTTATATTTAAAAAATCTAAGAAATCTTGATTGGACATTTACAATTGCTTCACTGTTCTTTGCTGTGTCTATATTCCATATAACAGATGCATATTCGTGTTTTGGTCTTACACATGAATAATACAAATCTTTTACTGTCCCAATATTATGAAAATCCATCCCTACCTAGGAATAAATCCAAGGTTCTTGAACGCATCACTAATTACATGTTCTATGTGTTCTGAATCTAAGATAACCCCTAAATCCTTGACTGTAAAATTTCTTGCAAGAGTATGTTTGTGTATTTGATAGTGAATTTCCACTAGGTTTCTCTTTCTAGAATGTATTACATAATGGCGTTTATTGATATTTATTACTAAATCATTATTCATTGTCCACGCTTTAAATTTGTAATGTTTTTTGAAGTTGAATACTGTCATCTTGTTTGCTTATTTTCCTGTAAAAATCCAGGTCATCTGCAAACAGCAATTTGTGTGAATTTTTACACAAATGAATCCGGCAAGTCGTTAAAGAAATGGCCCTATGTTAGACCCCTGAGGTACTCATTCCTGATGTGACTCTTATCTCTGAAGATGTATGCCCTTTTACATACTGCTTACGGTTCTACAAATAGGAAGCGAGGAATTGACGCAGTGGTTCAGAAATCTTGGTTAACCATTTCAAACGCTTTGCAAAAGTCGGCATATATTGCGTCAGCCCGACCTCCTCCGTCCAAGGTAGAACATATAAAATCGGTTATGCTGGAGAGATTGGTCAACACTGTATGTGGTAAGGCCATGCTGAAACGATGATATTACAGGATTTGCAAATATGTAATTTTGTATGAATTTTTCGAATATTTTTGCTAAGGCTAATAGTATACTTATTGGTCTATAGTTTTGTACGTCATTGTGTCATTGGTTTTAGGAATTGGACAAATTGCCGTGGCTTTCCACTTTTCTGGGAGTTTCTTTTGCAAGTATTAAATTGAAAATTAGATATAATAGATATTTCAATACATCACTGCAACCATTAATTACATAGGGCGGTATCTTGTCCGGTGCTGCTGATTTCTTAGGTTTTAAGTTTTAGTGGCATTTTCTATGCTAGTAATTCCTATCTCCGCGATATTAAGAATGTCCAAAGTTCCATATTGTTCATGGGTGGGATGGTTCACCGACTGAAAATGCGGTGCAAAAGCTTTGACTAATGAATTTAGTTCTGACAACACTTTATCTTTGAACTGTATAGGATCTTTACTGTTTCTCCTACGTTTTTGTGTAACAAGGGACCAAAACTGGTTGCTAGTTTTTTCAATACTTATTTCTAAATGACAACATAATTGTTGTAAGTTATCGATTATTTCCTTCGTAACTATCGTCATTGATGCACATACAAACAGCGATTCGGTTAAAGAGGTCCGGACTTCTCACCGCAGGAGTCGTTCTGCTTCATGACAACGCGACTCCACACACGACTCACAATACATGTGACGTCTTGGCGGGTTTTAGGTGGGATGTGCTCCAACATCCACCATACACCCCAGGCCTTGGTCCGACAGATTATAAAAAAACATCTTGCTCCTTTGAAGAAGCATCTCAGAGGACCCCGGTTTCGCTCGGCTGATGTTGTCAAGCACGAAGTAAGGGCTTTGCTCCGACAACAGGACCCCGAGTACAACATAGCTATCTTTCGTCAAAAGTTCATTATTCTCATGGGAATCTGTTAATCAACTTTCAGTTATCGTTAGAGAACGGATTTTAAGATGTGAAATTATGAATTTAGGTAAAAATGGCAAAGGAAAAAATGACAACGGAAAAAATGGCAAAGGGAAAAATTGCAACGGTAAAAATGACAACGGTAGAAATTGCAAGAATAAAAATAGCAAATACAATATACCTATTACGATATTACATGAAAATTGAGAAATTATGTGTCTTGCATTTCACAGTTTGAAATTAAAATTTAATATAATTTTGGTGTCTTTTAACATTAATTTGTCTTTGAATGGATACATTTTATTTGATGTTTCCAAAAATAATGCCGTTTATTTCTTTATTTCTTTTGGCAGGAGCTACTGCCGCTATAGAATCACATGCTAATAAAAGGTAACTTTGTAAATAATTTGAAGCAAGTGCAGCATAGAATGGGTTTTCATCTTGACTGAAAACAAGTTTACGCTTGTTACTAGTAGGACTTCAAGTCAGCCCTTATCTAACCCCTTCGCACTAAGAGGGACGAACTTGTTTACTTTTTTAAAATGAAAATTGTTAAATCTGGGAAAGCTGGAGATATGCTCTACTTTCTACAACAGTCTGATCTGAAGAATGTTATAAGGTGGAGGAGCAATTTCAAGTGTCGAGGAATTCTAAAAACAAAATTATTGAAACAAAATCCTGTGTGTTCTAGTGTTGCCCACGGGACAGGCTTTTAAAAATTCGAGACGAGACGAAATTGATCATGTGTCCCTTTGACAAACGAATATTTTCGAGACGAGACAGCATTTCACAGCATTTCCACGAGACGAGACAGGCCAAAGTCTCGTCTCGTGGGCAACACTAGTGTGTTCCTATGACCATAATCATTCACCCGATTATGATGCTGTGAAGATAGCCAAATGTCCTAATTTTGGAAGGTATAAGAGAACATTGTATACAATATACTTGAAGGTAGAAACAATAAAACAACAAGTTTTTCCATTTGGTGGGCAGGAATAAAGCCTAGGGAACTGTGCAGAATGTTGATTAAGAAATTCAAAATACTAACCCTCCCTCCACTGTACATACGGTATATGAAATGTCATTATATGCGAGAAAAAATATTGCGCTAAGAAGTTCAATAGAACATACATATAACACCCGAAATAATCAGCTTCTAAAGCCATACTTCAAGAAGAACCCGAACATATGGCAATTAAAATATTCAATAACCTACCAAATGATAATAAAGCAGGAAGTATGACAAGTTTCAAAAACAAATTAAAAAAAAAAGTATTAGTTAATAAGGAATATTATAGCTTTAGTGAACATCTAGATTGTAAATTATAGAAATTTTGTAACTATATTTTTTATCTGAACTGTACTGAACCCTCCAAATGCCAATGTATATGGTTTATATGCAGTAATACAATTCAAATTCAAACATCCTACAGAGTAAAGACTGTAGGCTATATTGTGGAAGCTAATCAGGTGCATTATAATCCTCTACGTCTCTTGTTTCCCCTTTAATACCAAAGAAGTGAGACGAGGATTGTGTTATCGGCGCAGTGGATGATCATATATTAGGTACTTAAAGTATACAATTTAGACTTAATATTCGTTAACCCAATATTTATTACAAAACATATTAGTACTTATACTTTCCAAATACAATTAATTCAACAGAAATGTCTATGGATTATCTCCCATTTAACCTAGTTTAATTTGTCCCATTTGATAGTCAGCAGTCAGTAAGTAAAGGCTACACGAGTCAGAGCAAATCGCAACCCAGCCCAAAACCCCCCACAGCCAATATGACCCGGAGCAATCCACCTAAAAAAATCTAAACTAAAACAATTTCCTTTTCTTGCACTTTTAAGAACTCAAAATAAATCAATGGACTTTAGGTAAATTACACCCGGCCATGAGGGCCTATAAAGGGCGATAGACCGTAATGCAATATACTCAGCCTGTCCAGCCAGTGTCCAGTACGTCAGAAGTCTCTCGTAGTCGGCAAGGATCTGCCACGCTAAACTTCTCGCTCGACCAGCGCAGAAGCCCAGCCAATGGCAGAACCTTCCAGAGTCACCTGTCTGTTGAGTCTCCATCCGTCATTCATGAGCAATATTACACTATGGGCTTACAGCATCCAGCAAGAAAATGCAACAGTGAAAGCAATCATTCTGCACGCTGAGAGAGGACTTGAAAAAAGAAGAAAACTTGCCATTTTCACTTTTGCCATTTTTTCCGTTGCCATTTTTACCGGACACCAAAATTATGGCCGGGAAAGGGGGAAAAAAGGTTCTGAAAATGTTTTAAAAAAGCTGCAAAAAAAGGTGCTGATAAAATGATTTTATTCAGGTCTAAACTAGTTACGTTAACCTTCTTTATTCAACACTGTAGCAAATAATATAATTTACGAGTATAGCTCTCGTTCCGCTCTACAAAATGAGACTATAGGATTTTATGCTCCAGAAGAGTGAAAAGTCATTTATTTTTCTGTCCATTTTTTAACAAAACACGAAAGAATAGGAAGCAAAAAGGTGCTGAAGCCTCAAAGAGGGGGTAAAAAGGAGATAAATGTGCTAATCTCACGAAAAGGTGCAACAAAGTGTGTTCATTTTACTTGATTTCATGTCCTAAAATACATATCTAAAACGATTGGTATGAAAACAGCTATATTTTTGGGAAGGTGCCGCACCTCAAAATCCGTTCCCTACTTATCATTAATGTAGTAAAGTTATTAGAACGGATGTTAATGTAGAATTCTCTTCTCTTGGTTCGAAGCCCCCTAACATTCTGATAACGTAACTCAAACAAGGAAGTGTCAAGATCCGCTGGTATACATTTGGTGTTGCCTGTACTTGGTCGTTATTTTTGGTGAAATTTCCAGACTTCTTTGAGTTTACTGACCTCCAGGATGATGCGTGGAGGGAAATCTTCGAGTGCGCCTCCAGGGTTAGTTATTGTTTCTCGTTGAGGGGAAGGGGGGGGGGGGGATTGAACACACTTCCGTTTTGGGTTCCTGCTCCATACCCGCGACCGTCGTTATGCATCGCTGGTGAGTCTAGTTTCCTTGTTGCTTCAGTGTAGGATTTTCTATTCTTGGTTTGAGCTTGTTGGGGGAGAGGGTCTAACTTGGGACCTAACTTTGAGGGAGCAGAATCAAACTGGGGCTTATTTTGAGAGGGGAGAATTAAACTGGGCCTAATTTTTTTTTGGGGGGGGGGGGCAGAATCAGACTTGGGGTCTAATTTTGAAGGGGCAGAATCAGACTTGAGGTGTAATTTTGAAGGGGCAGAATCAGACTTTGGGTCTAATTTTGAGGAGGATAGAATCAGACTTTGGGCCTAATTTTGAAGGGGCAGAATCAGACTTGGGGTCTAACTTTGAAGAGGCAGAATCAGACTTTGGGTCTAATTTTGAAGGGGCAGAATCAGACTTGGTGTCTAATTTTTAAGGGGCAGAATCAGACTTGGTGTCTAATTTTTAAGGGGCAGAATCAGACTTGGGGTCTAATTTTGAAGGGGCAGAATCAGACTTTGGGCCTAATTTTGAAGGGGCAGAATCAGACTTGGGGTCTAACTTTGAAGAGGCAGAATCAGACTTTGGGTCTAATTTTGAAGGGGCAGAATCAGACTTGGTGTCTAATTTTTAAGGGGCAGAATCAGACTTTGGGTCTAATTTTGAAGGGGCAGAATCAGACTTGGGGTCTAATTTTGAAGGGGCAGAATCAGATTTGGGGCCTAATTTGGGTGGGGGGGCAGAATCAGACTTGCGGTCTAATTTTGAAGGGGCAGAATCAGACTTTGGGCCTAATTTTGAAGGGGCAGAATCAGATTTTGGGCCTAATTTTGAGTGGCAGAATCAAACTAGGCCTAATGTTAAGGGGGCAGAAACCTGGGGCTTACCTTTGGGGGAAGAGACTGAAAAAGTTTTCCATTCCATAAAAGCAGCATCCAGGATTATTTGCTAAATAACTGTGACGTATATTACTCTTTATTACTTTCCTCCTCAGGTACCCTAACTTGTAAATTTTAATAAACCCGAAAATTTTTTGGGGGGGGCAAGCGACCCCCTTGCCCCCGCCAAGTTACGTTTATGCCCCTTGCCATAGCTAAAATCAACAAGTGTCTCCAAGGAGTAAAATCTCCTTACCCAGGTTAAAAGCTGAAGCTGTGCATTCAGCACATAAGGACAATCAACGGGTCCCGGGTTCAATAACACGTGGAGAGTGGTTCTAGATTAGCCTACCTGTGCTTAACGTGGACTTAAAACCATCGGCAGCGCCAAGATTAATCCTCTAGGGGTGCTAAGGGGCGCGGAATGAAATTTAAGAGGTGCGATGTAGGAAAAAAAAGAACACATAAAGGCACGTATCTAAAACTACAAGTGTCTAACATGTAATAATATTGTTTCCCCCTTCCCTTGTCTTAATTATTTTATTACCGGGATGTAAGTAAGAAAAGGTACTAGCGAGAGGTTTTGTAACAAGGCTCAGACCATTCTATGTTTGGAGTGACGCCTCCGTCGTCCAGGTACATACCTGCGCTGTCTTCCTCGATGTTGACTCACTAAAACCAAATCCAAAACTGAACCCGAAATTCCCTTCCGATCTTGTCAGATCGGTTCGGTTGCTTCGCTATACAAATTCCAATACCTGTCGATTCATATCCGTCTGTCAGGCTGGTACCTTTTTCCCGGACGAGGCAAGTAATGGAATTTGTAAGGTCTGCATTCCAAACCGACGAGAACATCCTGTCTCCGTAATGTTTCGTTTCAAATACACCTTCTAATTTTTACCTACAAGTCAACATACCCCCCTGTCAAGAAGCGTCATCTCCTGGTCGCTTGTCTGAGTGTATCATTTATTGGTTCATACATGTTAGCAATTCCTTTGAAAGGATATAGAAGTACAACTTGTACATCAAGAAACTATCAAGGCTGGTAAGCAGAAAAATTTACCAGTACCAATCCATAATACTTATTATTATTCATAAATAATGCATAAACAACTAAACACCCATTAAGAACCAAAGAGCAGTAAGTTGATTAATTTAAACATATGAATATAAAATTAGTATAGCTGATTATAATACATAACCATTACCAGCAGAATAGCTTTTTTTTTACGATGTTTTTGTCCCTTAAATTGATTATTTTAATATTACGTTATCACTGGTGTTCTTTGCATCGACAATGATAACGTAAATCATAATTCACTATACACTATAATACCCAAATAGTCAAATCCTTGAACCAAATTTTATAATTATTTACAAATCTGAATGAAATAATATTTACTTTTGATAAGGCATAGTTTACACTGCATGCCATAATAATCACTTAGAGAATATTCACTGTTTAAACACATTGTGTTCAAACCTTAAGGGTTCAATACGACATTATTTCGTATCATTGTGTTTATTTTCACTTAATCACTTTGTTTTATCATCTTGAGGGTACTAGTTTCTTCTAAAAGAATTCACGCAATGATTGCAGATCAGTATCATTTCGATTGCCCATGTTCTGAACTGTTCACGTTTGTCCATGCATAGAAATGTATCTGACTTCGTAGCGCAATTTAGACGAACCTAGTTCCTGTACTTCATGTAGTCTATTGGGACTTCAATAGGGATTGAAGTGGTGAACTTGGCGTTTCCAGTTCTTCGAACTTCTTCATTTTCACACCATGTTGCAACTTGTAATGATTGATGACAACCTGGGCAGCTGGGATGCTCTGGTGAATTGGCATTTTGAACATGTAATGCTACTAATGGGTCCTGCTGGGAAGGATTTCCAAGTTCGTGAAATACTTGCCTGCTATACTAAGGTGTTGTAAGCTGGGAATCAGATCACAGTGGGAGAATCACATGTTGTCCTAGGTGAGAAACGTCTTACACTTCTTTTCCAACTTCCGCAACTGGGACAGAAGGTTCTTCTTGGATGCATTGTCCTGTCTTAGCAGTATCAATTTGAATGTAATAGACACACATTCAATGAATGCTGTTCCATCTTTGTCCTGTCCAAACAAAGTGTAGCCTCCGGGAACATTCTTCTTGACTTGTCTTTCATCTTTCTATTCTCCAATACGGCAAGTCCATCGTCCATCAAATCTGGAGGGGGGGGGTTTGCTCCGAAATTGGATTTAAATCTGGAGTTGCATTCTGTAGAAGGTGGAAGACAATTTGGCGGCGTTGGTTCTCGGGTTTTCCTCTGTCGATCTTCGACGATGCTCTGGTTTTGTAGGTACCTGTTAGAGGTGGTCTGAGCCATTGAAAGGAAGGAGAAAGAGAAAATAAGGATAGGAATGTAGTAGATATTGGACATACACCAATCGACATGTACTCAGCCAAATGTAGGGCGGCTTTAGATGTTCACTGTCTGCCTGCTGGACAGGGTGTCTAATCCATTGGCTAAGTGCAAGTCGGTGGTGATGTGCCTTAACAGACACTGTCAAAGTGATGTGATGGGATATCGATACAAGATTGTTTAGCCAGCGCTTTGGAAGAAGAAGGAATAGGGGGTGGTGTAGTTGATGGTCTGATATGTCTATTTTGTGCTATTCTTACAGGAATTATTTGTTCTTCATTTCTGACATTTATACTGCGAGCTTGAGGGGTAGGTTTTTGTCGACTGGTTGTTTGTTGTGCAAGAGAATGACAACAAAAACAGGATTTAATTTTACGAACAAAACTTGTCGTAAATAAAAAAAAGAAGATAGTCCCTACAAGTATTAAAGATATCGCTGTCGCTGTATGTGACGCAGTTTCGAAGGGCAGTGCATTATTTTTATTATGATTATTATTGCAATGAAACACAAGAATTATCAATCTTTATGAAAATTAATTCATTTACTGATCTCACTCATATTTATTATGAGGAATTCGTTATATATATGGAATTACCAGAATTCCAGAAATTGTGTACTGAGGGATATCAGATACGCTCAAGTGCGCACTATACTTAAATGGCTATCTATGAAGATAAAACCTGTCCCTAGCCTCATTAAACTTAAGTGAATTATTATTATTGCGAGCGTAAATTCATACATACTGTATATAAATATAAATTGTGCACTATTTCATTTAAATTATAACAGGAGTGTATACTCTGCAATATACGTATGTATATTGTTGTAGAGAATTTACACTAAATATCTTAATGCTCGTTATTCTCGTAATGTTCTAGTTTCTATATTATATAGGTTTCTTGCATAATCGTGTTTTACTGTAATCTTCGAATGCAGATGATGTGAGTTTTGGAGAAACTGCTTACATGCGAAACTTCTGTCACTTCTGCTAGTTGCTTGTTGTTAGTTTGATGTCACTTTCACGATGACATCACGCTACTTCGTTCCTTGACCGCTGTAATAGGAGATGTATGTGTTTTGTTGATATCGCTCTCTTCCAAGTCGAGGAGGCGAGTCTTGCAATCTTCATGAAAATAAACCAGTTTATTCAACGAATGACAGTTTGGCGTGGTTATCACGAAATTATATTTTTGAAGAGGACAGTTCCTGTATATTTTGATAAGATTTAACAAAATAAATGCATTTAGGTTTTAATTAAACATGGATGCTTCGATTGGACTGCTTGTTTTGAACCCAAAGATATTTTAACTAAATAGAATCTATTTGAATCTAAGTCATGCATGGGCATACTCAATTTCAAACACAAAATGCACACACTCTATGTTAACAATAATAGCATATGTATTACTTACTGAAAATTCTCATTTATACTGTAATTCAATCCGACGATCCTTTAATCTGAACACCTCAATCACGTCGTCGTAGAATCGGGGGTTTCTGGTCAATGTCTTTTGCAGCTCCTTTTTAATGGATATAAGTCCCAATTCAGATTTCCTTGCCTGAGTCTGTGTGCTGCGTTGAAACGTATGAATCCTCTTCAGTGCAGAGAACGACCTTTCCACCGACGAGCTTGAAGCAGGAATAGAGGCCTCCCCGATGGCGCAGTGGTAGCGTCGTCGCCTTGTAATCAAGGGGTCCCGGGTTCGATACCCGGTGGAGGCACAAGTGGTTCGGATCCCACTTTAAACTGTAGGTCCAGTCCCGATTAGCCTTACTGTGCATAAAGTGGACTTAAAACAACATATCAATCAATCAATTGAAGCAGGAATAGTGAGGAACAATTCTGTTAGTTTGTACACTTGTTCAACAGCTTTATTCAAATGGGTAGTACGCAAGTACTCATGAAGTTCAAACACACTGTTTACTCGATATTCGGCTTCAGAATAAATTACCTGTAGCTCAACTTTCAACTGGTAGCAATTGAAAAATTTCGCATACAGCTTAGTTAAGGACACAAACTCTTCTTCTGGAAAGGTTTCTACGTAATCGGGAAATTTATCAAAATCCAACAAAGCCAGAAACTTTAACTCCTCCATGCTTCCAAATCTCTCGGTCGTTTTTACCATCAGTGTGTCCAATATTTCATAAAATAACACACGAAACGATGTTTTAGCATCAAACTCGAGCCTCGGTCTCTTGACCTTCGATTTGATTTGATTTGAATTAAAAATTTTGGGAGCGTCAGCACTTAGGCTATTTTGCTCCCGTCACATTATATGGGGGCCAGCCCCTTAGCATTACAAAGAACAACTCTAACGTTGCATAACTAAAAATCTTAAAATGTTAAAAGCTGAAGCTGCAAACGGGCAATCAGCACACACAAGGACAAAAGACAGGACAACACACACAAAATTATACTGGCCATAGTGCCAGTCGCCAGAGCCTCGTTAGTCTTTAGTCCAGGGTGCACTACGTGGAAGTGAGGTTGACTTTTGGGCGCCTACATGGAAGGTACCCCTTACACCCCTCTTGACCTTCGAATTGCACTGTTTGTGTTCATTTGTTTTTGACCAAATGACCTCAAACTGTTCACGCAGTGCTTGCAAATCGGTTTTGAATTGCTCAAACTTTTTAGACAAAATCCAATGTCAGAAATTTTCTTTTGCAAGATATTAAAAAGCACTTCGGCCTTAGGAAACACTGAAGAAAAAATACTGAGGAGAAAACAAAATTCAAACTCTTGGATAGTGTGATAAAATCCCCTAGTAGCCATTCTTGATTCCACGTCCCACTCTTCATCATCTTCCATCATATTCTTCAATAGTTCCTCCAGCTCATCTTTAAGAGGGAGGTGGAGTTTGGCGAAGGTCGCCGTGAAAAGTGCTTAAATTTAACATGGGCTTTTTTGCATTTTGTTGAATATAACGTTTTAGGACAAAAATTTGCCGGAAAACACGCAGTAGATGTGAACTTAGTTTATGAAACTTTGAGTACATGACACATTTATGCAATTTCAGTTCGATAAATGTGCACAAATTCCATTATTTTTTTTCAATTTCCCATAAGGAAATACGTAAATAAGCACAGAATGGTTATAGGATTTGTGGGTAGCACCAACGAAAATGGCCATTATGATGCATACTAACGTAATGCTCAATCCTTCTATGACTAAGCTAGGGAGGGCTTTTCTTTCAAAAGTCACTTGCACAGCCCAAAATGATTGTTTAAAAATGTCATGTATTATCGACGGCGAAAGATACGGCCGCTTCAGCCGAATTTCATTCATGATAGTTCGCCACTTGGCCACTAGATGTCTCTGTTCGAAAATTGCCCCAGGGTGACGGGAGGGCTAGTTCGCGCGGGTGTTTTAATTCTCTGCACAGCTGGGTTCCGTACCCTTGTCAGAAGGTCCCGTAGCTGTCACAGCTTGATTTATTGCCTCTTTCCCAGGCAAGAAACCAAGAAAGCAGGAAGGCCATGAGTTTGTGTATGTTTGAGTGTAGAGAAGCAGAGCATATTTACCGTGAATTGCAACCAGTGACACAGTAACTTTATCTCGACCCCTACCGCGAAGGACGTATTTAGGGGGTCCAGGTGTCCCAACCTCCCCCCGAAGGACTTTCCAAGTACAAAAATTAAATAATGAAAATAATGAGACTATAAAATAACTTCAATTAAGTAATGAAAATAAGGTTGTTGTTTAATCGCAAATTGTTTATTTCCGCAAGAATATTGGAAAGCAATACGATTTTGAATGACAGTACCAAAGAAGATTTATGCAAGAATTATTACTACTTATAATAATATGCAAACAAAATATTACCAGGAATTTTACTTTCGTCAACTGGATCTAACATCATTTTTTCATACTCAATAAATATTATATTCTTTATCTATTTGACATTAATTTCCTTGCCAGGGCAGTTTCTATTTATTTACAAATTTTGCCGACCTTAACTACACGTAAGCTAGATAATGAATACGTGATGTTATTCTGCACTGTTGTTATACCGCCTTCTTACCTATTCATGTAATAAAAATATATTAATTAATTTAATATAATTATACTTATTTTAATTTAACATTATTAATATTATTATTTTGAGACATTACGTTAGGACGCCCCTCCGAAATTTATATCTAGATACGTGCCTCGTGTTCGATTTGAATAAAATGTAGAAAAGGCGGGGAGGGTGGTAGCGCTTCCTCTTTTTACATTTCGATAGTTTTACCTCACATGTAGTACTTTGTGCAGATAGGAAATACGTGTACACAAACACACACACAATTGATGATTCGCAAAGGGACTTCGTTAAATTCCCATGATTGTTCCGCTCACAAATCACATCCTCTCCAAATTACAATAGCCTACTATTGTTGTTGCTTACATATGTGTGTGTGTGTGTGTGGTTCCTAGAACTTCACTACTTCCAATCATAAACTTGATGTGACTCTTACAAAATATTTGTTTTTGGAGTGGAAAGATCATGAAAAGGTCTACTGTTTCTTTGCAAATCTTCAATTAATGTAAAATTTAGTATAAAAACATAATTTTGGCTGACTTGCTAACTTGAGATTTAAAGAAATTATTAATTTGAATTCTTCATTAACAATAACAAAAGCGACATAAAATGTAGAAGGACAAGATTCTTGGCTTGGTTGAGAATTACATTAGACATGTACAGGTTAGGATAGGGGAGGGAGAATTCCCTGTCTTCTTCCTCTTCAGCGCGAACCCTGCCTCCTACATTCTACATGTCCATTCAAAATGTCTTCTTAGTTTCGGATATATTTTTCCTCCCCTATAGCGTAATGGTAAAGATGAACCTCATAATGTCAAAAGATCCCGAGTTTGGTACCTGGGGCTCCAGCTACGGGACGCGCGCAGGTTCGAGTCTCCTGGGAGAAGCGTAACAACTTTTCTCCTGATATTTCGGCCAGTCAAACTCGCGGCTCGCGGGCCGCATGTAGGCCCCAGCATACGTTAAAGCGGCCCGCCTTGGCCCCACTTAACACTTCATGCTTGAAATTATCTATACATTTGTAGTTATCCCGTTTTCTCTTTTCTCGTGATACAAGACCAGACTCATCCAAACTTCAACACATTGACCAATTTTCCCTACACAGGTATACATTCCATTATAGAGTAGGTGTTGTGTCAACTAAGCAAGGTGATTGATAGGTTACTTCTGAAGTACGAAAATATCTTGCCAGCTGGGGGAGGGCAGCGTGCATACTTTCTGTCGCCTATGAGTCTGTTTCTTGATTTTCAAGGATTTACCTGGAAGAAAAGCCAGTTTCTGTAAAAGTTTCAGAGAACCATATCGCTGCCCAAACTTCGTGGGAGTAAGAAAAGGATTATAGAAGAGGAATGTAGATTTTTCAAGTGAAATGCTTACTTTTGTTGTGAAGTGAATACTGAAAAGCGTAGAACTTTTGTACCCTGATAAAATAAATCCATTCAGAAGTATTTCTTTATCACGAAATAAATTTGCCATAATCTGTGGCGGAGTGGTTAGCACAACCCGTTGCGACACCAGAGGTTGCGGGTTCGAATCCTGGCCTGAGCATGGATTTTCTTTGTATGTGTCCCTTCAGGTTTCAAGACTTCAGAGGGTGCGAAGGGCAATAATCTTGTTCTGCTCTGCTCCCTTTTCTTTTGATGATGCGTGTGCAAGTCCTGACTTCGAATGGAACTTATTTAATTGCAGTGCAACTCGTATAGGTGGGCTATCCTTGATTTTTCTTATATCTCCCATAGCAGGATCCTCGAATAAGCTATTTTGCTGTAGAAATTTTATTAATTTTCGTTGCACTTGCCTTGGTGAAAAGTTGTTTTCCATAATGAAGATTAATGAAACAGCCGAATGATCAAGAATGACTGACAAAACATTTGTTGTCTGCATTAAGAGTTTCATGCTAACAAAAAACTTATTGCACACTTTTGAGAAGCTTGTTAAAAAAAACAGTGAAATCTGTGCGAAACGAAACTATAATTGCAAACAAACAGTTACAATTGTAACCAATTTATACTCGAAAGTAACATGTAAAATACTATAACCATGAAAAAATATGGGGGGAGGTCTATATAATTTACATATCGATGCTGCAATAATAATCACTGGAATCCCCCCTCCCTTCGGCCCCTTTGGGTCGAACCACTTAGTTCTGGATTTTAAGGTGTTGGGGTTCTACGGTAGATGTGTGGCCCGGGTAGTTTTGACATTATCGTTATGCGGCCCTACTCACGAATTGAGTTTGACATTGCTGGTCTAGAGGAGATATATGTTTGTGTGTGTGTGTGTGTGTGTCATAGAACATCACTACTTCCAAACAAACTTGATGTGGCTCTTACAGAAACATCTGTTTTTGGAGTGGAATGATTACGAAAAGGTTTACACTGGCCTCCCCGATGGTGCAGTGGTAGGGTCGCCGCCTTGTAATCAAGGGGTTCAAGGTTCGATACCCGGTGGAGGCACATAGTGGTTCGGATTCAACTTTAAACTGTAGGTCCAGTCCCTCTTAGCCTTACTGTGCATAAAGTGGACTTAAAACACTAAATCAATCAACCAACAAAAAGGTTTACTGTTTCTTTGCAAATCTTCAATTAATGTAAAATTTAGTATAAAAACATAATTTTTGCTGACTTTCTAACTTGACAAATTATTACTTCGAATTCTTCATAACACGTATAGTGCTGACCTTGAAGATCATACTATCATTAGTTGGACTGAAATTTCACTTGGGAAGCAATCAATTAACATTGGGAAAAATCACAATAGGAGAAAGCAACTAATGTGATGCAGGAACTGGTCATATGTTTCCACAGGGGATTCCCATCACCACTGAGAGTTTGTCCCCACCCTAGGCCGATTAGCCGGCCCCGTGGCGGAGTATTTATCTCATTTCGCTACGACACCAGTGGTTCCGGGTTCGAATCCGGTCTGGGCATATGTGTCTTTCGTGAGCGTCTCTTCATAAATTACATCATATCATCATTAGCCAAGAGTGGCAGAAAGGCGAAGTAAAATAAACAAAATCAATCAATATTGGCCGATTAAAGCTGCTGTGAACTCCAACGATGAGAACTGTGCAAAGGGACTTAATTCAGATCATAACAAAGAAAACTACTTCATCAAAGTGTATGTTCAATATTATACTATTGTTTCCTGACATCTTTGTTACTACTGTACATTTTGTTACATTGTTTTGTCCGTCTTTCTCCTTTTTAGTTTTTCCATATGTTATTACGCATGTCCACGTTTCCCCTTTTAAAATTCCAGGTAGTTTCGCCCCTGCCCATCTCTAATAGGGACTCGATTCGTTAATAGTTGAAATAATAATTGTTACTAATTCTTGCCTTATTATTATCATTATTATTATATATCGATTTTGTATAAAAGAACACCCCCTTAAAAAAATACTTTCTTTCAACTGATATCCTCTACCTCCTTCTTTCCTTCTTTACTCTCAATTGATAATTCTAACCTCAACAAGAAAATTCAACATAATTATAGTAGCCACTGTAATCAACCAAATTTATTCAATCAAAACTTCAGACATGAAGGTTCTGTCTCGGGAGCCTGCCACTCTTCTCGTTCCATGCAAGAGTCAGGCAGCAAGCAGTGAAATGCGAATTGCTTTGCCAGTGGAGAAATTTTAGCCTCCGAAACCAGAATGAAAAGAAACAGGTGGGTGTCCTTTTCCTGGAAACCTCACTGCGGGAGTCACGCGGAGGGGAGGGGTGGTGAAGGGAGGAAGGTTCTCTTCCTAGTCCTCTGATATGTCGCTAGGTGTCTCTGTATCGCATCGGGCCAGGAAACTACTTTCATGCCAACCTCCAGGCCACTCTTAACAGAAGAAATTACATGTACGAGCCTCGTGCTGTAAATCCACCTTGTGGGTGAAACTGTGGGAAACCGCCTATTAACAATTTTTTCAAGAGCATTCATTCTTTTTGTTGATTTCGAAAAAAATGAAGAAAAGCCAGAACATGTCTGAAAAAAAATCTTGCACTCTTTAATACTGTCTGTTGCCTGTTGTAAAACTAGGTTGAATTTATGGGCGTAACAGTGAACAAATATCGCCTGTTGGAATTTTTCCCTAACTCTCCGTTGTAAACCATTGTGTGCTCCTGCCATAACACTTGCCCCATCATATGTTTGACAAACTAATTTATCACTGCACTCGAATTCAATCAAATAACTAAAGAAGTGTTCTGCTAAGCTGCTGGCAGTACGATCACTGCTTACGTCATCAAATCGCAGAAACCTCTCTTGAACCTCACCGCCTGAAGAAACGAATCTAAATACAGTTGAAAGTTGGGATTTGTGAGAGATGTCTGTCGTCTCGTCCATTATTACGGCAATGTAATTGGATTCTTTAATTTCCTTTTTTATTTCACTGGTCATCACTTGAGCCACTGACTGTATGAGGTCATTTTGAATCTGTGGAGAAGTACCGGAAAATACAGTAGCTGTACGCAAATGATGAGCTAATATTTCATCAGTTTTTGCCATGAAATTCAATAGCTCTAAGTAGTTTCCTCTATTCTGTGACTGACTCGATTCATCATGTCCTCTAAATGCTTGTTCCTGCCTCCCCAGAAAACAAACGATATCGATAAGGCGATGCATAATGTAGCGATTGTTTGTCACTTTTTCATTATGTTGTTTCACGGATTGTTTGAAAGCTTCACTCAGGGAAGTTTCTATTCTCGTTTGGCCAAATTTAATAATACTTGACAATGCATAAATATGAAATTTCGATTCAACGTGCCGCTTTTTCAATAAAGAAAAATTGCAGATATCCGTAACACCAAAATTACTCCACACATTCTTTTCCTTTGAAAATAAAAGGCACGGGAAACAATATAACTTTTTCGTTCCTGCGCAACCACAAAGCCATTTGTTCCGATCGTACCACATTGTTTGAAATGTGTACATACCTTTTCCTTTTCTCTCCTTTTTCAAATCTTTCAGTTCTGGTGTCGGCCTACCTCTGTTGAGGATGTCTTGTTTACACGCGAATGTCAAAGACGAAAAGGGTTGTTTTAAAAGAGATTCAACTACGCACTCACACTTGTTCATATCAACCACACACTCATTTTCACTCACTCTTGAACTTGTGCAATTATTTTCCATGTTGCACAAAATACTGTAATGGCTGGCTAATAGAAACACTGAATCCTCTCTCTCTCGCGTGCGCGTCTGCTCGTAATGCGTCTTACAAGTGCTGAGAATCGGGGGCGCCCACCATGGGCGAGCCCAAATCATTTCTTCCATTCTCCCGCATGTAAGTCCTCTGAAGAAGCCTTACAGAGAAACAACTCGAATCAAAACAAGTCCTCAATTGTTTCGTTAAAAGTTCTACTTGCAGTTGATATTGCTATATGTGTTCAAGCGATAAATACGGGAATGAAATAAGTTTTCTTCAATAATTTCAACTTGTAAGGTGGACTTACAAGCCTTACGTGGGCACTACGCCGCTGGTCTAGGCGTTCCTTGTTAGAGTGCTGCAACGAATTTGGATCTATTCCTAGCAATGAATCCATCGCATTCTTTGGTTCGTAACCGTACATAAGGTAATGTGGAGAATATCTTGTTCCTGTGTGTACTTCTGAATTTATCGCAAACGTTATGGCCGAGAGATACAGATACCACTGTGCACATTTTTTCATTACATACGGTCTCAGTCTTTGCTTTAGTTTCTGAATATGTCTTTCGGTGAGTCCAAGTGTTTCGTGGAAATCTGTGTTTGCGAATCTGAGTCTGACGTTCAATATTTGACTCAATTGTTCCATGATTTTTGAAGTGTGCGCTGGTGCACGATCAAGCGTGATGTTGTCTGGCACACCAAACCGTAAAATGATCTGTTCCATTAATGCATTGGCAATCGTTTCGGCGTCAACTGAAGGTATAGATGTCGTTACCATGTACCTGGTCGCTTGATCAACGCAGATGAGAACGTAGTCCGTGGTTGGCTGTGGTCTGCAGTGGACCGCACGTGTCGATGACCCACTTCCTGGCTGTGGTGGCGATCGGTTCGAACGTCTGAAGGGTGAGCTTCTTTGGTCCGAAATCTCTCTTCGACATCTGGCATTCGAGGAAACTTTTTGATTTCACGTACACCCATCGTTTTAATCCTGGGAAGTAAAATCTTTTCCTGAAATTTTCATACGTGGAAGATGGTGAAGCGTGAGCTGCATTGTATTCACTGCAATGAATCTTCTCGAAAATTTCATCTTTTAATTTGTGTGGAATGCACAAGAGAAGTTCCTCTGTCTTGTTGTATCGATGACGTCTGTACAGTTTGTTGTCTTTGATGACGTAATACTGTGCTGCTCGTACTACTCCTGGATCTTGCATCGGATCGTTGTTGATGACTTTAATGATAGGGCCGAATAATGGATCGTCTTCTTGATGTTGTCGAATGCTGAAGTTTTCGTCCTCTAGGTGGAAAATTAGTTCAGGGTTGTCTTCACTGTCGGCAGGAGCTTTCTCTGCTGGATAGCGGCTTAAAGTGTCTACAAGGGTATTTTCTGATGACTTGACATGTTTCACATCGAAGGAAAACTGCTGTAGTTCCAGTGCTCTCCGTGACAGCGGACCTGTCAAATTTGATGCTTGTCGTAAATATGATATGGAGTGATTATCAGTTATTAAAGTAAAATGACTGTTTAGAAAATAATATCTAAACGCTTTTACTCCATAGACCACTGTGAGAAATTCTAGTTCAAATATTGATTTTCTTCTCTGTGTTGGTTAATCATCGGCTCGCGAAGGCAACTGGGTGGCGTGAGCTTCCGTCTTCCGAATCTTGCCAAATGCTGGCTGCGAGGCCAACTGTAGACGCATCGGTGATGAGGTAGGTCTTCTTGTTTTGAGAATACGGTTTGAGAACGGGAGAACTCAGAATTTTATCCTTTAGTTCATCGAACTCTTTCTGGTGCTGCTCTGTCCACGTGAACGGAACGTTCTTTTTCAAAAGTTTATATATGTTATCCGCTAAAAATGAGAATCCGGACACATATTTCCTAATGTAAGAACAAAGCGCTAAGAAGCTCTTCACGTGTTTCTTATTGCTAGGTGTTGGAAAATTCTTGATTGAATTAATGATTTTGTCGGAAATTTTCATCCCTTTCGCAGAAAGATGTCCCAAAACGATGGTTTCTGAAAATGCGAACTTACATTTCTTTATTCCAACTGTCATGTTTGCTTTCCTAATCCTATCAAATATTTGTTGAATTAGGGAGAAATTCTCTTCAAAAGTGGAAGTTGCTATGCACAAATCATCTAAATAGGTGGCTACTTGATTGTCGGGAAGACCACTAAATACTATGTCCATTAGTCTATTCATAAAACTACTGGATGTCTTCATACCCATAGGTAAACATTGATAACGGAATGAACCACAACCTGGAATTGCGAAGCTGGTAACTGGACGTGATTCTTCTGATATTGTAATTTGAAAATAAGCTTGAGCCATGTCCAGTGTAGTGTAAAAAAATTTACCCGCAAGACGTGCTAAAATGTCATTGCAATCTGGAGTGGGATATGAAACATTGTATATCACTTTATTAATTTCTGAAAAGTCTGAAACTAGTCTGTAGGTTCCATTTGGTTTCTTAACTAAGAATATGCGATGACGAAATGGTGAGTTTTCACAAGGTTCAATGATCTGTTGTTCTTGAAGTCTTGTTATTTCATTTTTAATTTTTTCCCTTAAATTTATGGGTATGGGAATTTGCCTAGCAAATGGAGGAACACATTCAGCAACATCTATGTGTGCTTCCATTGCGTTTGTTTTAGAAAAGCACTCAGGATTCCAATACATGATATCTGCATAATTGTAAATTAAATTTTGAATTTTGAGCTTTTGGTCCTCTGTTAGTTCTGGATTTATATCAATTTGTTTAACGTCATAAAATTTCCTATGTTTAGTGAGTCGTTTTAAGGTTTCTTGGTCTAAATTTTCGTCACCTTGCTCGAATGAATGATATACTTTATGACCACTATTTGCATTCGCATTGACGTTAGTGTCATAAATTTCAGAAATTATTTGGTTACTTCCTGCTGAACCAAGTGGAGTGTTTTTCTGTATTACTAACGGATGATTTTTTGTGTTTGTTAGCAAAATGTGGGGTTCTTCTTCATTAACTAATGCATAAGGTGCTAAAACATCTAATGAGTCCAACAATTCTTTATTCGGTTCAAATGTGTTATATTTAGTCCCAATCTGGATGTTTTCTAGCCGTAGTTTTACATAAGTTGAGGATTTCGGTTTTAATGTTATTTTATGTTTTGCTACAAATGTTGAACTTTGATTTAAATCTAACATTTGAAATATTTGATCAGGAATGGTGTGTACTTTGCTTTCGTCACTGGAAAATTGCCATTTTGGTGAATACCCTAATCTCTGCAATGAGATCGTATTATCTCCTACCGATATGTTTGCTTTATGTAGATTTAAAAAATCTGTGCCCAAAATTGCATACTGGAATTTTGTATTAGCTATTCTGAACGGGTGACAGTAAAATGTCCCACCGAATCGTATGAAGGCAATTTGTCTGACAGTTATGGAATTTCCACTTATTCCTGCTATGGTTGAATTTATGTTTATTCTTTTTGCATTTGTTGGAACCAAGTTGCCATTTATTATACTACAATTTGCACTTATGTCTACAAGTACTTTACAAGGTTTCCTATTTACTGTTGCTTCTAGAAAACTAAGATTATTCTGTTTAATTATGGGAACTGTATGCGAACTTTTCCCCTGACGACCGTTCCCACGTTCATAGGGTTTCAATAGTTTAAAGAGGCATTAGGTGATTGTTGTTCCGATGAACCTGTCTGATTGTAATAGACTTGTTGATTATAATGCTGGGCTGTATGTTGTTCACGTTGAGGGCAACAGTTTTCACAGGGTTGCCATCTCTGAGCTTGTTGAGGGTGTTGTCTCTGGAATGGCCTATAACCTCCTCTACGGTAATTTGAACGTCCCCTGTTCCCACGTTGGTAACCATTGTTTGAATTATTTGATCTAAAAAATTGTCACTTCTTTGGGAATGTGAACTATTCCTACCGTTATATCTTTGGCGTGCAGGAAATCTATTATTAGTTCTAGTAGGCTGTGATTTATTTCTGAACGTTTGTGCACTATTCTGAAAATGATTAATTTGGAGTTCATTCATTTTAATTTCCAAATATTTTAATTGATCTTGTGTTACAAAGTTTTTTCCAGTTTGCAGTTGACTGTTTATTTCCTGTTGATTATTTGAGCTAGTTTGAGGTTCTTTTATGGGAGGTTGGGTTACTATGTTTTGCAATCCTATCTGATTTGTTGATGAAACTAGACCTTGAGTATATTTAAGCGCCGCTAATTCCCTAGCTTCTCTGTACGCTTGCTCTTGAAAAAGGTTTGTTTTCTTTGTATGTTGTTGATGAACCGTAGAAATTCATTCACCGAATTAAAATTCTTGTCGGAAGCTACTTGAAGGTACTGCGTACGTAGTCCCCTCACAATGTAATAAATTACATGCTCTACTGATGCTTGGGGAAGATATTTCTGAATCAAGGCATGTTTATGCAAGATGTAAGCTTGCGGGGTTTCCTGAATTTGTTGGACTTGTTCCTTCAAGAAATCTTCAACCAGGAGAGGTTGACCAATGTCCCTAAAAGTGTTGGTAATTTCTGTTTTTAGCGTTTGATACTCCTTATTTGCATAATCTGGTTGAGATTTTATTCCCGTTATTAAATCTAAAGCGATTCCAGTGAGGAATAAAGGCAAGAAATATTTTCTTTTTGCAGGGGTCCAAGTTAATGCATCCGTCATATTTTCAAAAGTTGTGAAAAATTGATCAACTTCTAAGGGTTTTGCCCCTGAAAACTTTTCAGGTTGAATAAAATTTGGTATGTTCAATGCAAACATTATTGAAAACTATTGAATAGTGCTGCAGCTCGCGGTTCACACCGTTCGGCAGGGACGGTAATGTGGCAGTATAGCATGACGAAGTGGTTGCTTCTTTTATGCAGTGCATGTTCATTGGCTAGCTAGTAACTAATGTTGCCAGCTGTAATAATGAAGCACTATTTCTGTCACGGAAGGAGAAAGGCAGGTAAAGTGACGGTGAATTTTGTTGAATTGGAAGCACCATATTTTTATTTTATACTAAGTATTTGACCGGTTTGACGTTGTGTGCGTGTATTGCGTGTGTGTATGTAAAAGTGTGTGTTTGTTAATGAACGTTAAATTCCAGTTCTGTCAAAGCTGAAATCAGAAACCTTGCATAGCCAAGCTCGGAAAATTCTAAGCAACGTGCACGAGTTCATGAAGGAGGAAGCCAGTCAAGGTGTTAGCATCCCAATAAAGAAATTTGGCAAGATAGCAGCGGCTGCGACATTTTATTGTCAATATTTTTCCATATTTCTAACTATAATACATACTTACTTTTACATATTTAAGGAAATATACTTAATTTTACATATTTCAACAGGTTTATTTCACAAATTGTTCATATTTGCTCCGGCACGTGTTGTTGTAGAAATTGCTTAGAGGAGGCTGTCATTTTTGCTGCTTAATGCGATGCATATTGTTTTCTGTGTTAAAATTACCATGCTTTGATGGGTGACAAGTTCATAGCAAAAGAAAAAGCCGCACAGCTTATCGTCTAGTGGCAGTATATGTTCTTGTACATATATGTATTTCTTCGAATTCCAGGCGCATCTTTTTCTTGGGGCTTTGATCTTGAAAATTTGGGTGAACCATGGATTCGATGGCGTATTGATCAGAGAATGTGTGTATAAACAGAGGTAGACATCGCGCAAGCGAACTTTACGTCACAGCTGTGCACAGGTCTCGATGCCTGCCAAGTTTTTCTCTTTACCTGGGTCCTAAGAAGACATGCGAGACTCGATGTAATTCTTGCAGGTAGACGCGAGCACTACTGTCAGTGTTGCCAACGGCCATTATATTTCACTGTGCATGGAAATATTAGAATTTCTGCTAGGTACAGGTGCGTTGAGGTTGTATAACCATTAACGTACATAGCCTACCCGATTTTAATGTGTTAATAATAGAGCACCTCAAAACAAACTTTACATGAAATTGTTTAAAGACCAGCTTCCACTGAAGGTAATTTTATTTAGACAATTTTGATGTATATTTAAATGACTGTTTCAAGGAGTGTTTATGTGGATTGACGCCCACTCTATAGAGATGAATTATACAGTCCGGCCTTTGTGCCAGTTGTTAGAAACATTAAAATGCTTTTCACTTTTAAGAATCACAACATTATTTCGAATTTTGCAAATCCTAGATTCCATGTCATGTTGCGTACATATTTGTAACAGTTTGGACACTGTAAGCCTAGGAATTCTAACAATATATTAACTTTGCTATCGGTGATGTGTATGTATGTGTCTTGTGTTGTAGTTGTGCTGTCTAGTATGTTTGTGTAGTAGTTGTGCTGTTTAGTATGTTTGTTTTGTCTTGCGCAGTAGTTGTCCTGTCTAATTTGTTTGTGTTTGTCTTGTGTAGTAGTTGTGGTGTGTAGTTTGTTTATGTTCATAATGTGTAGTAGTTCCTCCATTCATATTGGGGGTTAGGCGTAGAGCTGACAACTCTGCACTGTAAAAAAATGTCAAGAAACAGCAATATAAAGCCATGGATGTTCCCAAGGTAAAATATTCCGGAGGTAAAATAGTCCCCCGTTCGGATCTCCGGGTGGGGACTACTTTGGGAGGTCCCTGGACTAAGGATAAGATCTACGTTAGGAATAAGGATATTAAATTAGGCACCTGGAATGTTCTGAGCCTTTACCGGCCTGGGGCATTTCAGTGTACAGTTAATGAGATAGTTAAGTATAAATGAGATGTAGTAGCTGTCCAGGAAGTTAGGTGGCCACGAGAAGGGAATTGTAAAACTAAAAATTATACTTTTTTCTATGGTGGTACTGAAAATCATAATTTTGGAACAGGCTTTTTCATAAATAATAGAATTATCTCGGCTCTTAAAACAGTAGAATTTATTAATGATAGGATATCATATGCAGTTTTACAGGGTAGGTGGTGTAAAATTATTTTAATAAACATACATGCACCAACGGAAGATAAAGATGATAATACTAAAGATGATTTTTATACAGAGTTAGAACAGGTCTTTGATAAATTTTCTCAGTATGATATGAAAATTCTGTTAGGTGACTGTAATGCACAGATTGGCAAAGAAGAGACATTTAAACCCACGATTGGTAAAGAAAGTCTTCATGAATTAAGTAATGATAATGGTATAAGATTGATTACTTTTGCAACCTCAAAGAATTTAATTGTGAAAAGTACCACTTTTAAACATAAAGATATCCATAAATATACCGGGTCTTCTCCAGATGGTAAAACTCATAATCAGATAGATCATATTCTCATTGATAAGACAAGGCATACTAGTATAACTGACGTTCGTACACATAGAGGTGCTGACTGTGCCAGTGACCATTATTTAGTAATTGCTAAATTAAGAGAAAGACTCTCAGTGATAAATCATAAGCAACAAAATCTAAAAGTTCTAAAATTTGATACAGGAAAGTTTACTGATGAAAGAATTAAGAAAGATTACCAAATTAAACTGTCAAATAGATTTGATGTTTTGCAGGATTTAAATGATGATGAAAATAATTATAAATGAAACAGACGTAAATAAGAATTGGGAGCACATACGTAATGCAATAGAATCAGCAGCTAAAGAAAGTATAGGATACCATAAACCGAGAAAAAGTAAGCCATGGTTTGATAATGAATGTCATAATCTAATAGAAATAAGAAATCAGGCTAGACTTAGGTGGTTAAATAACTCTGATGATACAAATTATACAATTATAATAGAATAAAGCGAGAAGTTAACTGCATGTTTAGAAGTAAAAAAAGAGATTACTTGAAAAGCAAAATTAACGAAATTGAAACAAACAGCAAAAATAAAAATATCAGAGATTTATATAAAGGTGTAAATGAGTTTAGAAAGGGGTGGCAACCTAAAGTAAACTTGATAAAAGATAAAGACGGTGATTTTCTAGCTGACCCAAGCGATATTCTAAATAGATGGAAGAACTACTTTAATGACCTTTTAAATGTTCATGTAGGAGATAAATCAGAAGTAAATGAAGTACACACAGCAGAACCCTTAGTTCCAGAACCTAACTTGACTGAAGTTAAAGATGCTATTAAAAGGCTAAAGAATAACAAAGCACCTGGCATTGATTTAATACCAGCTGAGTTAATTAAATATGGTGGAAATTCATTAATATGTCAAATTCATAAATTAATTTGTTTAATATGGAATAAAGAACAAATCCCTCAACAGTGGAAAGAATCCATAATTGTTCCTGTGTTGAAAAAAGGTGATGAAATGAACTGCAATAATTACCGTGGAATTTCTCTACTCTCAACAGCATATAAAATATTATCAAACATTCTTTTAACAAGACTAACCCCATATGCTAATGAAATTATAGGTGATTATCAATGTGGATTTAAACGTAACAGATCAACTACAGATCAGATTTTTCACATCAGACAGGCACTTGAAAAAAAGTGGGAATATAATCAAAATGTCCATCAGCTATTCATTGATTTCAAAAAAGCATATGATTCGGTCAAAAGAGATAAATTATATAATATATTAGTAGAGTTTGGAATACCTAAGAAGCTTGTTAGTATGATAAAAATATGCACCAGTGAAACAGAAAGTAAAATTCGTGTGGGTATTAATATGTCTGACAAATTTACAATTCATGATGGGTTAAAACAAGGAGATGCATTATCTCCATTGCTCTTTAATTTTGCCTTAGAATATGCTGTTAGGAAGGTAAAAGAAACTAAAGAAGGACTAAAATTAAATGGTGTGTCTCAGTAGTTAGCATACGCAGATGATGTAGACTTACTGGGGGATGATGTGAATACAATTAAGAATAATGCTAAAATATTTTTCAAAACTGCTAAAGAGAGAGGTTTGGAAGTTAACAAAGAGAAAAACTAAATATATGCTTACAGGCCGAAACCAAGTGTTAGGTAATAATCAAAATCTAATTATTGATAACAACTCGTTTGAACCAGTTTCCAAATTCAAATACTTAGGAGTAATATTAACAAATGAAAATTATATTAAAAGGAAATAAAAAGTAGGTTTAATTCAGGAAATGCATGTTACTTCTCTCTTTATAAACTTTTGTCTTCTCGTTTAATATCTAAGAAACTAAAAGTTAAAATATACAAAACAGTAATTTTGCCTGTAGTATTATATGGATGTGAAACTTGGTCCCTTACATTGAAAGAGGAACATAAATTGAGAGTATTTGAAAATAAGATCCTTAGGAAAATCTTTGGACCTAAAAGGGATGAGGAGACAGGTGAGTGGAGAAGGTTACACAATTTAGAACTACATAATTTGTATTCATGTCCAGATATTATTAGAATGATTAAATCAAGAAGACTTAGGTGGGCAGGCCATGTGGCACGAATGGGAGAGGAAAGAGGAGTTTACAGGATTCTTGTTGGGAAACCTGATGGTAAGAGACCTGTAGGAAGGCCACGACGAAGATGGAGGGACAACGTTGAGATGGACCTAAGGGAAATCGGTAGGGATGGAAAAGAGTATATAGAACTTGCTCAAGATAGGGAAAGATGGAAGGCCTGTGTTGCTGCAGCCATGAACCTTCGGGTTTAAGAAGGCTAGGGAGTTAGTTAGTTATGTTCAATGCCATGACTTCAGTATTCTTGACAACGGTGGAAGGAATAATGGCAACACAGTCCGTGGAATGTACAGTGTTGGTGGAAAATTGCTGTATGTATCGCGACCTTGCCCTGGTGACGGGACGAGACGGTGAAATCGGAACCGTTTGTTCCGCCAGCTGTTGAATCCTCGTTAAAGATAAGTCGAATTCGTGTTCATTTTTCCTTAGCATTCCTAACCCGCGTTTTGAAGCACATATTTCCTATAAGGAACTCGCACCTACAACTAAAAGTTACAAAAGAGGCCGGTGCCTCCTCCCTTGTCTTAATTATTTTATTACCGGGGTGTAAGTAAGAAAAGGTACTAGCGAGAGGTTTTGTAACAAGGCTCAGACCATTCTATGTTCGGAGAGACGCCTCCGTCCTCCAGGTACATACCTGCGCTGTCTTCCTCGATGTTGACTCACTAAAACCAAATCCAATACTGAACCCGAAATTCCCTTCCGATCTTCTCAGATCGGTTCGGTTGCTTCGCTATACAAATTCCAATACCTGTCGATTCATATCCGTCTGTCAGGCTGGTACCTTTTCACGGACGAGGCAAGTAATGGAATTTGTAAGGTCTGCATTCCAAACCGACGAGAACATCCTGTCTCCGTAATGTTTCGTTTCAAATACACCTTCTAATTTTTACCTACAAGTCAACAATATTAATAATTATTATATTATTAATGTTTAATAATAGTTTATAATAAATGCGTTAATGTTATATATTAATTATAACAGTGGGCTAAAAATGTTTATTATATTTTTGTTGCTACCGTGTTTAATAAATAGAAATAAGATCAGCATGTCTATTAATAATACTGTTAATTGAAAGATTATTATTGATATAACAACATGTATTCATTGTCTGGTTTTTAAGTCAAGTTAAAATCAGTAACATTTGTATAAAAAACAAAAACAGCTCTTCTAGCAAAGAAATGAATGCTAAAAAATGTTTGAAATAGATTATTTATTGAATTCCAAAAATGTTGTTACGTCCAGGTGGTGAAAATGAAATTCCCTAACCATTACATTTCTGAGTATTCTTTGGCGTATATTAGCTGTAAAAGTTAATAACTGTTTTCTGGGGAAAATACGTTTTGAACAAGGGATACGAAAGAAAATCAAGGGGTGCGCAACTTCGCACCCCCCCCCTGCTTAAAACCCAACTCAAACAAACTTATAAGGACAAAACATATGGCAACGCATAGCCCTACAAAGGGTTATACAACTGTGTATGTCCAGACGCCAGAGTCTCGATGACCTGCAGAAATGCCGTTTACCAGAGTGTATTACGTGAATATGAGGTTGGCACTTTCGAAGGTCCCCCCTCGCCCAAAAGAAACATGTTTCTCTACATGTCCTCTCTGAATACTGCAACGTTCCGCTGCATGGTCACAAATTCAACACAAAAATTCCCATGTGGACTAAATGAAGCATTTTTCTTTTGTAGAGGACGGTAAAGAAAGCGAACGGAACGACCAGGTGGGTACCCATCCTACCCCCCCCCCCCCCCCTGGTGCCGTCACTCGTCGAGCTTCAAATATCCTTGAAATCGTCATGAATAAAAAGTAGCTTCGTTGAATACGTATTTCCTGTGCCTTGCAATATTCTTAAATCACAAGGTAACTAAACAATGTATCTTGCGTAACGAAAACAGCTGTTTCCTCGACCTCTCAAACCCTGAGAAAGAAAGGGCAGGAAATTTTAACCCCTCTTGTTCTTCACTCAGTGTTGCCAATTCCTTTAGAAATAAAGAAACATAGTCTTAGTTTCGCACGGACATTTATGTTCAGTCAGTTTCTTAATTTCACTATTATTACCTTGAATTTACTCTTTACATCATATCATTGACCTACTTATTTTTAATCAGCAAATAATTAGTTCGATACCCTTACACGCGGTGGCTCAGTCGGTAACGCGTCTAACTACCATGCTAAAGGTCCCGGGTTCGATCCCCGGCCGGTTCAAATCCGGGAACTTTTCTAACGGTGGAAGCGGCCCCGGCGCCCACCCAGCGTCGAATAACATGGGTACCTGGGGGAAACCCTGGGGGATAAAGGCGGTCAGGGGCGTGATGCTGATCACATCACCCCCACTCACGACCGGATCAAGAAAGTGTGGGGCGTTACCCCCACACCCCCTATACGCCTTCATGGTGTGGTGCTATGCACAGGGGAACACTTTACCTTTACCTTTTTACCCTTACACTCGGTTCGATTTCGATACCCTGTGGAGCCACATTGCACAGTGGTACGGGTTCCATTGTCCCATTCACGATATTAAAATAAGCTAACACAATAAGTTCTTGCGATTAACCTATACTGACAACAGGGTGCGAAATCATTGAAGACTGGTGGGGGGAAAGAAGATCTTAATCTACACCCCCATATATATATATATATATATATATATATATATATATATATATATATATATATGTATATATATATACATATAATACACACACATATATACATACATAAATTATTATGATATGGATATTTTTTAATGTTATTAAATCTAAAAGTCAATTAATTATTAAATATTTAAAAAAACATTATTATTAAATACACATAAAGTAAATAATTAGTTACTTTTATATATTCCAGATATGTGTAAAGTAGCAAAATAATTCCTTTACTTACTGGTTAAAGATGTCAATAAATTACGAAATAGTTTTGTTATGTACAAGCTTTTGTTTAGTTTTTGTATTACGTAGTACAAAACTATTATAATTTATAATTATGTTTGACTTGCATTCTTCTTTTATTGCACGCGTATTGTTATTGATGTAGACAGAGTAATAATCTCTTGAAAAAGAGAGAAAGCATTCTGTACTCACTATTTTGTGTTTTTTTCGATATTATCCTTAGTAAAGTACATAAGAAGTAAATACTAATTGCTTATATATTGTTGTTACAAGAAAAACTCTCCCCCCGGGATATTTTTGGTGGGGGGATTTTTGAGATCAAGATTGCTGGTGGGGGGAAATCCCCCTGTCCCCCCTCAGGATTTCGCACCCTGCTGACAAATCAGTGGCGGGTTTACGTAATTATTGTGGGTCTCCCATAATATATATCTTCAGTAAAAATGAGGGATCCACAATAATTATGTAAACTTTACATATCTTGGGGTAGAGTGGAAGCTTTTCTTAATGTCAACGCAGGATCACTATTTAGTTTCTTACGTTAATTGATATTTAATTTATGGTCTTCGGCCGTCTCTATAGGGGTAACCCCCCTACGCCTCCAAATTGCTACATGTGCAAAATAGACACGTACCACAACACGCATATTGAAAGACAGGGACTTGTTATCTGGTCAACATCTGCACACTTTCCAGCACTGGATGTCACAGCTTCCCTTGAACTGTGGACGAAGAGTAGTTATCACAGCGCGCTATGTGACCAGGGGTACCGGATTCAACTCCAGTCCTGGTCGTGTGCGTTCTTTGTGTCCATCCCTTCTTCAATTTCATCATATCATCACTTATCCTCATCGTCGCGATTAGTCAAAAGTAGCGACGTTAAATTGTATTTAATTTGATTTGGTTGACTTCGCTTTTCTGCCACTTTTGGCTAATCGCGAAGATGAGAATGAGTGGCAATACGATTAAATTGATGAAAGCACACTCACAAAGGCAGAGATTCGAACCCGGGATCCTCTGGCGTCGTAGCGCGCTGTGCCAACAGGTTCGCCAAAAATGAAACCAAATGAAAGGAAAATAATGCTGCACCTGGCAACACTGTTGGCAAGCCACCTCCTCACGGAATCGCCTGCGTTATTCTTGGAGAGTCTAATTCGCGAATAGTTCACACGCGATGTTTGTACGCACTCTTCTTTCGCCGTCGACATAGTGCATGGTAACGAGGCGCTGCCATGCACTGGAGCAAATATGAATTCATATAACTGCTGGGATAAATCGCCTGTCAAAACTAGGCTGCTTCCTTGAGTACTACAAGTGTTTGTGCTGTTCGTGGCCGTGAATCTTGCTCACGTTTTCAAGCAGTTCTTTATTTACAGGTAAGTTTGACGTATGCATGCTCCTGTTGAATATTTTGTAATGTAGACAATTGCTTAGCTTTCACATCAAATATCAAGGCTTCGGATTACAGAACAATGGCATACCAAAGCTGAACTGAATATTTTTAAGGGTAACTCGAAACACAGCCGTGTAATAACAGAAATAGCATTAATAATAAATATTGAAACTAGTAACTTTTCTGCCTTTAGTTTCCTAGCAGTTTAACAGTCCTCACGATGCTGGGTCAACACACAAATTCTGAAGCTCACACCGGTCAAAGTTCAAGTTTGTTTAAATTCCGCTTTATTCGCGGATGGGCTAATCGGGAAGTCCTACAGTTTAAAGTGAGATCCGAATCACTTTGTGCCTCCACGGCTCCCACCGGGAATCGAACCCGAGACCGCTCGCCTCAAAGGGGAGAGAACGAACCGTTTCTCTTTGTGGTGGCTCAATTATGATAAATAGTAATACAATTTCAAGAACATCAAAATTGATATAGAAACATATCAAACATCGTTCTGTAAGGGGTGACATTCTCTACAGGCACTGAAAAGTCAATTTCTCTTACACGTAGAACTGCAGTTACAGGCTAACGAGGCTCTGGCGACCAGACTCATAGCCAGTATAATTCTCTGTGGTGCTTGTATGCATTCTGTCCATGAGTGTTTGTGATTATCCCTTCATCCATTTAATCTTCGTACCATTATCATCCTCATCTTCGCGATTAGCCAAAAGCGGCAGAATAGCGAAGTAAAACCATTCATCCCATCCCATCTTCTCACCATTCATTACTAGCGTGTCGATTAAGCAAAAGTGACAGAAAAGCAACGCTAAATGAAAGTCAGGGGGAGAAAACCAGGCAAGACAATTTTCTGTCGCAAGCGAGGTACTGGTGTCATTTTCTGTCATATTCATCCTGTGCTGGAATTTTCAATATGCTTTCTTTCGTTTCAAACATCTTAAAAATCCATTCGTCAAATCACATGCTATTACTTTTTCATTTACATGTTTAGTAAAGTTTTGCAATTAAAGTTTCATTTTATGAAGTTTGACTAAAGTTTTCCTGGTTTTTCCCTCGACCCTTCAATTAAACTAAATCGATCAATCTTTGTTCTTTCAGTTAAGTATTTTTTTTTTAAAAAAAGTGGCATTTTTAGTGAAACTAATAATTAGTCTAATTGAAAATAAAAGTTAAACAAGTATGCCCTAAATAAACTTAAAATTTCTTTTCTGTGAACACCATAGACATATTCATTTTTTCATCTCTATTTCTATATTTTTTTTAATCCACTGCACTCACAATTTTGTAATAAACATTTGTTATTTTAAAAAGTTATTTAAAGAGTTGTCAAGAGCCACTTCAAAGAAAACTTTAATTTTAAGCTCTGTGGAGAAGGTCTAACCCTAAAACCGGGGCAGTCCAGGAGTTGGTCAGTAGAAGCGTGGTGTACAGGGCCAGTTTCAGTTCTAGAACAATTGGTTTCGAGACTAGGGGCGCACGAATTTTTGGCGGCAAAATTGCCCTATCTTATATTGGTCTGTGCACTTCCTTTCGCTTACTTTATTTTCGTTTCAAGCTATTTTTGTGAATCCTTGTAGCAGTTGAATATCGTTGTTATTTCATTTGAATTAATAGTGTCAAGGACAACAATATCAATTGCTCAGGCCTTATCCTGGAAAGAATTAATTATGGCGTCCAAGACTTTATCGCTGTGTATCTTTACCGGAAAGGAGTTCTTGAAAAAGTGACATTTCATAAAACTAGACCCTTCTGGTTTCTGTTCAATAAACATTTTCTGGATTTCGGTCTTCGTTAACAATTTTTAGTTACATATCGTGCTATTGAAAACATTCTCAATTTCTTTATCTTGTTTGTATTTTCAAGACCATAAAAGTGAATTTTGGGAGGGATTGACATTAGGAGACTGAGATAATGTTGTCGCTTGTTTCATATGAGTTGCATAAAACCTGTCCAAGTACGATATATTCTCTTAAGAAGAACGGCTGTTCAGTTCAAATCTCCCTAATTTCAATTAATCGTAGAAAAGAAAGTATGAATGATAGCAATGAAATCTCATAAATTTTATTTTCCACACACAAATACACACTAATACAACTCGTAGTACATTCTGGACTGCAGTCTAACGAGGCTCTGGCGACTGGCCCCATGGCCAGTATAATTTTGTTTGTGTTGTCCTGTGTTTTGTCCTTATTTGTGCTGAGTGCCTCAGCTTTTGACGAAAGTCAGAATATTTTATGATTTTAGTTCTGCAACGTTAGAGTTGTTATGTGTAACGATAAGGGGCTGGACCCCGTATAATGTGACGGGTGCAAAATAGCATTAGTGCTGACGCACACAAATTTTTAAATTCAAATTCAAAACTAATACACCTCAACATGTGCCCCATTGGTAGCACGAACAATATCCAGTCTGTATTCAACTTCTTGCCATGTTCTCTCCAACATGTCCCCTGTTACTGTTGAAATCGTATCACGTATGCGCAGTGGCGTCTCGTCCGTTGGGGCTTCCGGGGCTTAGCCCCTAAAGAAAAACGGACGTATTGACGTAATTATCAATCACCATAACGCATAACTATCACACAGTCTTTTAAAAGGCGATTTTTACCCACGTAAATTCATCGTCTCCTGCAATGGATACGACAGCGCTCCTAGCGGCATTGATGTCAATTATCGTTTTCCGGGGCACGTCGCAAAGGAAGGCGTGGCCTACACCCACCTACGCTACAGTGAAGGTCACATGCTAGCAGAGAGAGGAGGGGAGAGTGCAATGGATTTGAGTGCTGATTCGGGGCTAGCTCCGTTGCGTCGCGTTCGATCTCACGTGTTGTTCTGTAGTGTTGTGGTGGCTTTCATTCGCTATGATTGAGTGAGATGAAGGACATAGGCTGTCAATTACAAGACACAATGAATTTGTCCGGAATAATAGGCATATATTAAATAAAATTATCGATTGCTTAAAATTCTGTGGTTGACATGAACTTGCTCTACGAGGACATAATGAAAGAGAACAATCTTTAAACAGAGGCATCTTCCCAGATTTATTATCCCTTCATAGAAGAGGAAAAACTAAAGAGGGAAGTTCGTGTTCTTTATTGTAGTGAAGAGTTGAAAAACATAAACTCTATCAGTAGATTGCATTCATTTTTTATTTAAAATTATTTAGAGGGTACCTTTTCAGAAACAGTAAAAATGACAAACATAGTTTTAATAACTCCAGTGGCAACAGCTGAATCTGAACGATGTTTCAGCACATAGAAGCGTATTAAAACCTGCTTAAGAAATGCAATGGGATGAGACAGACCAAATGTCTTGGCACTTGCTTACAATAGAGAAAGAATACATTTCAAACATAGAGGGCTTCAACGAAAAAGTAATAACAAAATTTGCTGAGCAGAAGATCAGGAGTCAACCTTCGTAGAAAGGTATGTTTCTCAACAATACCTGTTTCTTTTGTAATCATGTGAATTGTCATTATATTTTAAATTCTTTAAAAAAATAAGTCCAGTTTTGTAGTTTAGAAGAAGATAAATACCCGTTTTTTTGTAATTCATGTAATTTGTCATTACATTTTAAATTCTTTCAGAAAAGTAAGTCCAGTTTTGTAGTCTAGAAGAAAAAAATACCTATTTTTTGTAATTCATGTGAATTGTCATTATATTTTAAATTCTTTAAGAAATAAGCCCCGGCCAAATTTGAGGCCACGAGACGCCACTGCGTATGCGGGTTAGTAACTCTGGGATGTTATTCACTGGAAGTGAGGATTCATGTCGATACGCTGCAGCATTTCCATACCAAATTCTTTACGACGCGGTTTATCATCTGGCTTATTGTTGCACAATCTGCACTTTATACGGATACAACCGAAGCCGCTTGTGCAGAAATCGATGCATTGTTATTGGAGGCACATAGAATTGCCTAGATGCCTGGCGGATGGATATACTCGGGCTTCTCTGAAACCCCGGTCGAATTTCTTCCACCTTTTCCTCCGACACATGACGGCGAGCTCCACCAGATTGTTTTAGGACACTGCCGGGTTTTAGAAACTTACTAAACCACAGCCTAATTGATTTAGCATCAGGTGCAAGTCTCCCGTACACTCGTCTGAAATTTCGTTGCGTTGCAATCACAGATTTTGTCTCAGCATACCAGACCACTCCCTGTGCGCGTTGTTGAATAGTAGCCACTTTTATTTATGCGACCGTGGTGCTGCGTAGTGAGCAAACGAAAAACTTCAAGTCATGAAAACAAAACTTGAAGATCTGGCCTTTCATTTGGTGTTATAGTTAGTTATTTCATAATTCATCGTAATTCGTTCAAAGTAATTAATTGGAATTAGGGAGACTTGAACGGAACACATTCTGGATAAGGGTTTTTCTGTGATTTCCAGTGTGCGAATTCATGGGGGGTATAGGCAGAGGAAAATCAATTTTCATCTCAATTGGTAGCATATAGTATACCATTTCATAACTATGTATCAAACGCAATTCGTGTCCAGTCATCTAAAATTTCCCTGTCGAAATACAGAGCATTCCCTGACATTCGCTACGAGACTCGGCGGCAAGCGGCCCGGCGTCAGCGCTTGTCTTTTCCGCTACAGTCTGTTTTTTTTCGCTCTCCCTGCCTTCGCTCTCTTTCCCTTTCTGTTAACGTTGCAGACTGACGCTAGTATAATCCTCCCTCAGAAGTTGTGTTGTGTCGTGTCGTGTCGTGTGTTGAAGATTGTGGCTTAATATGGCACCACAAAAGTTTACATTACAACAAAGGATATATTTTGTCGAGTGTTACTTCGGAAAGAGGAATTGTGAAGAAGTGCGACGACGTTTTGCAATGAAATTTCCTGGTGTTCCCGTTCCATATAGGACCACTATATTAAACCTCGTAAAAAAGTTTAGCGTAACAGGGTCAGTTCTGAATAAAAGTGGAAAGAAAAACCCACGTGTACTTACTGAGGAAAAACTCGATGATGTAGGACAAAGGTTAGAACAGTCGCCTCGGAAATCTATCCGCCGCCTCTCACAAGAAACGGGTGCTTCAATAACCCTCTAGGTCCTCCGTTTTGTCAGCCTGCAATTTTTATTTATGAGGAAATCTAAAAAATAAAGTATACAAAGACAATCCACACACCATCCGTGAATTAAAAGAGAGTATTGGAAGAGAAATCGGGAGAATTACAGTAGACGAACTTGCACGTGTAAATGCCAATTTCCTTCGAAGATGCCAGGAATATGTTGCAGCAGAGGGACATCATTTTCAACACCTTCTGTAGTCAAGGTTAGTACACAATATGAAAACTGTAATTTTAATAGCCGACTCTACCTACTGTCGCGGACCCCGTTCGCCGGGAAAGACAAGCTCTGACGCCGGGCCGCTTGCCGCCGAGTCTCGTAGCGAATGTCAGGGAATGCTCTGTACATGCAGCATTGTTGTGGATTAAAATACACTATTCTGCAACCTCATGGAGCCGAGACAACAGAAGGCTGTTTTCCACTTGTCATAGTGCTGATATTTTACATGTATTAAAGTGTTCACAAGAAACTTGTAGGTTAGGTGGACATTAAGTTTGAACTTGGTAACAAAAATTTGGTCAACTTGTCGGTGTAACTTGTTCGATTACTCTATTGTGCATGAGTTTGGGTTTTCTAAGAATGTAAATATACTGTTTCTAAATTACGTGTAATTGTTATAAGCTTTAATGACGTAGGTTAGAAATAATGTCCTAAGGTACTGAGTGAGAACCGCATATCCCAAACCGAGTAGTTAATTTAACTGACTGGTAACATACACAAATTTGAATACCCAAAGAAATCTACTTCCTGAAATGAAAGCACAAATACGCCACTGAGTTGGCATCCTCCATCCCCCCCAAAAGCAACAAGCTTAATTTCGCTACCCCCTGGAGAAAGTGAAATATTTTGCATGGTTTATGAACGTTTTCAGTTGATTTTTGCTCGCGGATATGTGTTATTGTGAAGTAAAGTACGCCTGTTACCTTAGCGTGTTACTTTACTGTGAAGCAGAACAGGCCGAAGTGAATATAGCACCCAAAACGACTTTCCACAACAGCAGCTATAATTTTACGTAGTTAGGTTAGGATTGCTTGGTTTGGTTCTGATAGTTATTTTCGACGTGTTCTTTCGCTATTTTAATGTTCATACGAACAGTTTGTACTAACAAGAAGCGAAAGCACTCAGAAATTGCAAGTTTTAACTTCGTGAGCCATAGTTTGGGATCAAATATCTCCGTTATTTGTGCATTCCTAATGCTGGAACCACTTTTTTGTTACGTAAAACATTAAAGTCTGTCCATTTAAAAAAAAACGTAATTTTCCAGGAGGTACAGTGGCTCAACGGCCCAGTGGTTTCCTTCAGCCTCCCTGGGTAATTGCTTATACGGATCTGTTTCCTTTCCATTCTATACTCTATCCCGGGAATGTCTGGAGCAAGGGCCGTCTCGCGCCACTACTTGCGCAGAGACTTGTTTTCGTTCGCTCGCTCCAGAGATTCCCGGAACAGAGTATATAACCTCGTTTATCTCCCAGTCGCGGTTAACTCAATGGTACAGATAAAAACCTAAAGGTTCCCCTTTTGATTAGAAGGTACCGTCTTGGACAGGTACGTATCTAGAAATATATTTCGGAGATGGTCCGGACCAAGTGTCTCAATAATAATATAATTCAGTTATAATTAAATTAAATATTAATTAATATATGTTAATTTATTAATATTGCATTTTTATTATTACACGAAGTTCTCGCCTCTTTTCTCCATCCCATTCTTCTCCACTCCTCTTATCTCCTCTCCTGTCTTAGATTTCAGACTCCACTGCACTCTTCTCCTCTTCTTTTCGTTCTTCTCATGTTCTTTCTTTTACTCTACTCTCAACTCCCCTCTTCTCGTCTCTTCCTCTCCTCTCAAACCTTCTTTTCTCCTCTCCTCTCATCTCTTTCTCTCCTCTCTTCTCCTCTTTGCTCCATTTTCATCATCTCTCCTCGCATCCTTTCCTTTTCTCCTCATTACTTCTCCTATCCACTCCTGTCCTATCTTTTCTTCCCTCCTTTACTTTTCCTCTTCCCCTTTCGCTCTCTCTTTTCTCCTCTCATTTGTTGTCCCTTTTCGTTTCCTCTCTCCTCTTTTCCTGTGTGTATACTCATCAGCGATGAAATACTAGAAAATCGATTTTCTTTCTTTCAGAAAGTATTTATTATTTGCGACAAATGTAATACTAATATTTTTTTTAGAGTTTTATACAATAGTACTTGGTTTTATTCCTTTCGCGTATTTCATAAATATATATTATGCATATGGCAACCCTGAAATTGAGCCTAACTCTACACGCAACCCACCAGCTCCTTACGTAATTTGGGTTGCCTAGTTTAAAATGTCGTTGTCCTACAACTTTTAAGACACACTGTACAAGCATAGAGCTATTTGTTATCAATCTTGCGTGTACTTAAGATCACCAGTATGTGTACAAAAACAAGAAAATTAATATCAAATGATAAAGAATTGAATATTTATCGAATAATAAAAAATCATGTTAGATCCAGTTGACGAAAAGTAAAGTTTAATAATTTATGCATATTATCATGAGTAGTAGTGTGCATAAATCTTATTTGGTACTGTTCTTCAAAGCAGTGTGTTCCAAGTTCGTAGAAAATAAATAACCATCGATAATAGTACAATAAAGTATAGTGTTATACTGAAAAGTGCATTTTCTTTATTTTATGTTATTACTTGGTAGGTTTTTCGGAGGGTTGGGATCCCCTGGACCCCCACCTAAATACGTCCTTGGTCTTGGACTAATACTAGAAGAAGCTACGAGTGGTTAATTTAAACGTCAGATTTTGCAATGTAAGATAATTTGTGGGGCAGAATTTGTAGCTGGCGTGACAAAGAATAGAGGACCTCAAGAGCTTGAAATCATTAGCAAGTAAGGCGTGAATTACAGAGCAACCCTCTTCTTACACATAAATTTGAAAGAGCTATTGTTTGCACCGTTCAATAGCAAAGACAATTATACTCCTCCACCAATTCCCATTTTGTACTCTCTCTCTAAAAGGAACTGAAGCATACAGAAGCAAAATATTGTCGAATGGCCGTTTCATGGCCTTTTCGCGTTGGTTACGTTCTACCTGCACTTTACTGGCACATGACAGCGAGTTTAGACTGACGCCGTAATTACCACAATAAAAGTCGGTCTTGATAAGGATATTTTATCTGAACTACTTATTGTTCCAGGACGTACTGCGATCGTAAGAGAGCATGGTAGCTGTTTATGTACTTCACTTTTGTGTGTTGAAATACGTACAGATGACAGTGAGAGCACCAGGAAAGAATGAGCAGTGTGTTGTAAAAGGTTGGCTGAAAAAGTGATGGCCCAAGACCGTCAAATTTCGCTGCCATCCAACTAGCGCAAAAAAATACCATGACAGTTTTTAAAGCAATATCGGCCATTACGCAATTAACCTAATTAATGTAATTTTAATGATTGTGCTTTTAAAAATTTATTTATTGGACACACACCTCAGTACTCCGGCAGTTTGTTCCGGCAGCATATTTGCAGAAGACACAATTAAACCTACAAGTGTATCAACGCTGCATAAAACACACATTATTTCTAACTTCGTTGTCCGTACAATACAAGCCACAGTAATATACAGGTGATTCAAAAGTCCTGTCTCGTAGGATAAGCCCGTTATTAGTGCAAATAGCGAAAAATGGAAAGAGGGGAAATTTGTTGGAAATATATTGGTTTCAATATAAAGTGCTTGATTTTCAATGTAGTATGCACTGTTCAGGCTGTACACTTGTGAGAGCCGCAATGGTAACCGAAAATACCACTTTGCCACATGCTTCGTCCGATAGTACAGTATTCTGCGAAGCATGTCGCAAGGAATTTTCGTTTATGGGATCGTTTTTGGAAACACCCTGTATAATTATTCTCTATATATTAGAAACAGAAGATAAAATCAAATTTAAATAAAAAAAATATCGAATGCCGTTTTTGAAATGAATAAATAAGCTAACATGATTAAGCCTTCTCCGTCTGAGGAAGACCCTGATATAGGGTAGAAAAGTATCGTGTAATGTGCTTTTATTTTTAAATAAACTGCCTTGGTCGGCAACGTTACTGTATAAATAGGCTGTTAAATTTTAAGGGCAGAATATTCTAAATTTTACAGCAACTTCTGAGAGGGATCATAATTAATACGTCGTTAAATACAATGCATAAAATACATATGCCGGCCACCGTAACGCACTACGATTCCAGGTTCGAACCACGGTTGAGGCATGTATGCATGATTCGTCGTCGGGATTAACCCAAGGGATAGAAAAGAGACATAGAAGTAATTGGAGTAGAAAGAAAACTTTTTTTTAATTTAGTATTTCTTTTGTGCAGGAGGGCTTTCTCATTTCCATCTTAAATTTAAACTATATTGTAATAAACGTGCATCTCTTACGAAATTGTACATGTTCTCTTAACTGGAAGCATTGGCGGATTTAGGAGGGGCACGGGGGTTTACGTTCCTCCCAAATGGATGACTAAGTATTTTTTAAAAAAATATTCATAGCTGTATATTAATAACCCGTGGCTGTACAGCCCGTAAGGGCCTTTGCCTATCTCCCGACTGCCAGTCTCCCTCCTACAATCCTACCTGGAGGTGTGGATATCTTCAACCGGTAATGGGGTGACGTGGGGTTAGCACGTCGAACCCCCAGCCGATATAGGAGATTTCCGAGACCGGATTACGCTACTCACTCGTAGCTTCCCAAGTTCCTCACGATGGTGGGTTGCCACCGGTCCTATACACAGACCCAGAACCAGACCAGAACAAAATATGTTCGAGGAATCCTCTTCCGGATAATTAAAGAATAGAACGACGCCGGAAACTGAATCCGGAACTTGTTGGTTACAAGGCATTACGTATAGGGACCGGATTTTCATGCAAATGCATATTTTTTTATTGCAACCAAAAAGTATGCACACTTCCTTAAATGTTCGAATCAAGTCATTCCCCACCTTTTAGACATTAGTTTATGTTGCATATAAATGCATATTTTAGTTGTTTTGTTAACGGGCATAATTTTTGGAAGATTTCCTTTTATACTGCATATTTTCCTCATAAAAGTATTTTATTTTACATTTTTCTAAATATTTGGGTGCAAATTTTAATCCTGGCGCCAACGCGACATTTTTCCCTTCTGAAAGCGACCGCGATCCGATAACGCAGTCTGGAAGGTGAGTCATAGAGATAGCAAATTGAGCCCGAAGTTTTGCTGTCTGCAACATGTGGCTTTGAAGGGGTTGGTCGGAAACAGTCGATATTTAGAGACCCGTAACAGTGCACATTTCATCATTTTCCAAGTCTTCACCAGGTTCTCGAGGATGGCGGATTCATGCAATTGTGCTCGTACTGTTCTTTTGTCATTCTAGCGGCGGTCGTGATCTGTTTTTTTTTTTTTTTTTGTAGTGTTAACAGTTTTCTGCGATGCCGAAAGTGAAGTTAAGTGAAAAATCTAAGCTCCAACAGTTCAAGGGAGAAATGTTAATTAGTGATGGCAGAATTCTTTATTGCCAAGCTTGTGAATAAACAGTTGGTAGTCACAAACGATTTCAAATCTTTCAGCACCTGAACACTAATAAACACAAAGAACATATTAAATTGAAGTCTGAGACGTGCTCCAGTTCAAAAACTGGTAGGTGAGTGCTCTAATAATAGTTTTTCACAGTTCTCATTGGAATTGTGTGAAGCTTTTTTAGCTGCAGATATTCCGGAAGCTAACCAATACTACTCTAAAAAACTTTCTACAGAAATATACACACTGCCAAGTGCCAAACCACAAATATTTTCACAATTTCCTAATTTTTCATTGATTCTATGAATTTACTTTGGCCGAATGGCATTCAGTACGAGCGTGTATTGCTCTTTGTAACTGATGCTGCTAGTTACATGATCAAAACTATATTCCCAAATATGATACACTTGACTTGCCTTGCACATGGGTTGCACCGTGTTGCAGAAACTATACGTGGAAACTTTTCGCTCGTTAACAAGTTGGTATCTTCGGTGAAGAAGGTGTTTATGAAAGCTCCTTACAGGATACAAGCTTTCAAAACAACAGATTCTAACACGCCACTTCCACCAGACACATGGCTCAATGCTGTCATTTATTATGCTGAACATTTAGAAACGGTTAGGGATATTGTTAGTACATTTGATCCCCATAGTGCAGCATCGATTCAGATTGCTCAAGAAGTATTAAAGCACGCAGACATAGAAGGTAATCTTGCCTTCATTTAAGCTCATTTCTCTCATCTTCCATCGGGCATTACCTCTCTGGAAAAAAGCAGTTCTTCACTAAGTGATTTGCTGAACGTTTTCAAAAGTACCATCTCTAAACTAAATTCGGTTCCTGGAAAAGTTGATGAAACAGTGAAGAAAAAGTGCACAGGATACTTTCAAAAAACCCAGGGTATAAAGAAATTTGTGACATTGAAGAAATTTTAGCAGTGGACTCTTAGCGACAAAGTCCTTATCAGTGGAGCAAATAGCTGCTTTTCAACATGCACCGGTAAGTTCCTGTGAGGTGGAAAGATGTTTCTTTCGCTACAAGGACATCTTACGAGACAACAGAAGACGACTGACGCTGGAAAACATAAAACATCTAATTCTAAACTGCTACAGAAGAGAATCCGAAGCTTTGGAAAATTGAATGTGAGCACCTCACATCCTCTTCATAACGAGTATACGTTCCTCTGCGGCATGTTTTGTAGTCCTTTTGTTTGGAGTCTTTTCATTAAAATTATATGTACGTATTGTAATTTGAACGTTTTATTTGTTAGTTAAAAAGTTGTGTGGAACCTGTTTTTACACCCTCAATGAAACTTTTGTGTGCATATTGTAATGTATATTTTGCAAGCTTTTTCTGCATAGATGCATGCATATTTTCACGTTTTTTAGTGCATAAAAATCCGGTCATGATGACACAAAGCGAGATCATTCTAGGTCAAATGTTTCAGACGTTTTTGATAGTCCTGAGGAAATGAATTGTCAAGCTTATCTATTTTCTCTGTAATTACTGTCAGTATGCAAATAATGTAGAACTATTTCTATTTCACACAAATCTACTAATTCTATCATCTTTTAATCAAAATATCCTGCATTCGTTGTACACTTTGAAGGTCCAGTCGCGATTAGTTTATCTGGCCACAAATCGAGGTCGTAATTATCTTTATGTGCATATGGTACATATGTTTGAGGTTGTTTTAAATATCTAGAAAAATCTGTATGTAATATTTGCATTGCTACTTTGCATATGCTTACTACTTTGCATATGCTTACTACAAATTCTGTGCCCCTCCCAGGAAAAAAAATCAAGATCCGTCTCTGATAGGAAGTACGTGTAATTGTCGAGATACAGTAAGAATCATATAGCCTATTTTTTCATTCTTTATGAACTGATAATGTATTATTTTCCAGGCAACCTGAGAATGGAATCGGATGAACAGTTCGAAGGTATGCAGTCGTTCCGACTAAAGAGCATTTGCATTCAGGTAAGAGAAACAGCTTGTAATCTTGATTACTGTATTCATAATAAATCAAATCATGTTTCAATGCTGAACGCTGCTTTTTCCATTTCAACGTGCAAACATCCATTCATCAGCAGCGATAGTTGATTAAACAATGAACATTTCTGTTCAGTATCGCCTGGCATCCTTTCTCCTGCATTATTTGTAATTCTCATTGTACTGTACAATATGTTAACCAAGTTCTTTCGTAGAGATATTTTTTTAATCATGTTCACGCATAAATCACCGTTTGAGGGACTGAGTTCGCAGTGCTATATGTAAATTATATAATTATAAAAAGTTGACCGGAGAATTGAACGTCCAGGACCATTAATATTTCCGCTACTATTAAACTATCATAAAAAATAACCATTATTGTTTTTAATGTATTTACTGTCACTTCTAGACCTCGGAATTTTAGGCTACAAAAAGTGTGCTTTTAAGTTCCTAAAGTAAGCTCTAAAATACTAAAAAAAAACTAATAATCCAAAAATAGGCTCTTAAATAGGTTCTACAAGTCTGAAATTATGCTCTGAAAAATCCTGAATTGGTTCAAAATTCCTAAAAAATACTGACTACTACAATAGTTAAAAACAAAATTTCAGAAAAACCGTAAAATATTTTAATACTTTACATAACAAATTTGTATAATAATATTAATTTTCTAACAAAGTTTTCATTTGCATACATATCATTTTCAAAATTATCCACAAATTATTGCTGTAAGCAGTTGATATGAAAAATTAATTACACATGTAAGTACGTATAATTTACTGGTATTGACCAGGATCGCTACTCGCCGCGAATTCTGCGTGAATTATTGGCTCTGGGAATTATGTGTGAATTTTCTCCGTAGATGTGAAAAATTGTAATTTTTAATCAGCTATATCTGTATTTTAAAGCATACAATTAGTGGTCGTGAAGTACCATGATGGCAAAATGTCTCCAGGGCCCAAAACAAAGGATAGCCTAGGGGCCCACATTTTATAAATGTGTCTGCACTCTCTCTTCTTCCTTTCTAGCTCTCTCTCTCTCTCTCTCTTTTTTTCTTCCTCTCTCTCTCACACACACACTTTTTCTCTTGCTTTCTCTCTATCCCTTTACGTATTCATCTCTCTTCATCCCATTTCCTCGGCTCCTGTTCTCTCAATCTCTGCGCGCACGTCTAACTCTACTGTGGATAATTAATCGCCGTGTTACCATGTTTATTAGTATTTGAAATGTACCATGAACTACATGGGCGAGTTTGATAAGTCTCAACGTGTAAGCAACCATCGGCACTCACGCAAAATTTTCAAGGGAAGGGATCAAAATCAAAAAGTTGTGTCCGTAGTGACACGTGACATAGTGTTTACATGTCATCAGAAGAGAAATTTGTTTTAAGCAACGATATAAAATCAGAGAGCGGAATGAATGAAGCGAAACACACGGACACATAGAAAATTGAATTGTTATTTTAAGTCCACTTATGCACAGACAGACTAATCGGGACTGGACCTACAGTTTAACATGGGATCCGAAGCACTGTGCAGCGTCCCTCCACCGGGTATCTAATCCGAGACCCCTTTGTTACAAGGCAACGACGTTACTACTAAGCCACAGAGAGAGAGAGGGGGGCTTATTTCTGTTATTTAGCGTCACTTTTCTACCACCTTTGGATAATCGCTATGATTAGAGTAATCATATGGTGGGTGAAATTAATTAAGCGACACTCAGCCCAGGCCAGGATTCGAAACCGCGATCCTTGACGTCAGGGAGTCGTAACGTACCCAATTTGCGTTACACGTTACGTTCCATTTTGTAGGAGGAAGAGTATGGTTCAGCTGCTGGTACCCATGTAACGTAACGAAATGCAATATGTTACAGACTGACGTTACAGAGAACGTAACAAAATGTATTATGGTAGATATTAACGTTATAAAGGAACGGAACGAAATGAGCACATTGGAACGTAATATGCAATATGGTATATACTACCGTTACAAGGATACAAGGAACGTAGTAACGAAATGCATTGTGGTATATACTAGCGTTACAAAAAAACGTAACGAAATGCAACATGGTAGTAAATAACGGTACATAGGAACGTAATGAATGCAATCCTCCGTAACGGAACGAAGTGAAAGGCAATATGGTTAATTAACGTTACATAGGAATGTAACAAAATGTAAACCACTGTAGCGGAACGGAACAAAATGCAGTTGGGTACATACCATCTGCATAAAGAACGTAAATAAATTCAGTATGGTAGATGTTAACGTTACAAGGAAAGAACAATTCACAAATGTTTGCTAGTAACGTTATAGGTGCGTGACAAATATAATCTATTAAACATCAAGGAAGAAAAAGGAATAGCCCAATTCTCTTGCCATTCATTGGAACATTGCGAAAAATAACTCAGTATATTGTGTGGGATTAATGTTTCGTTAAAAATATGGTTGTTTGTAAATTAATGAATTTCCACCAGGGTTGTTAAAGGATCAGGAATTTTAAATCAATTCAATTCAGGTTCAGCAGGGAATATTAGCAAGCATAAATGGATCTGGACCGTAAAGAGCCTTTTTATGTTTAAGGTATTTAAATAAGTTCCAGGAACCTTTTTTCTGGATCAATTGAAATACGGCACAGGGTCCTTCGTTCCGGATCAATTTAAAGACGGTCTAAGTTCCATATTTGAAATGAAACAATACGCAACTTGGACCGAATTTACACTGTGATAGAACAGGTTCCGGTATTGTTGCGGAACCCAATAGAACCCATTAGTTGATGGGTTCGTGGACGTTTAAAAACCCTGATTTGAAAATTACACTTTTGGCTCGAAATTGAATAAACCTTCCATGTAGTGTAGAAATGAGTAGCCATAGGCGTGCGCACGAAGTCCAAAGGGGGGGTTAATGCCCCGCCCTAATCATGGACGTCTGCAGATATTTTCGACGAAGGGAGAAGCGAGGTATTTTTCCATGGGGCATATTACCCCGATAATAGTGTTGCCCCCTCAAGAAACACCACTTGAATTCGAAATTATCGCATTCCTGCATACCCATTATAATAATTAATGTAAATTACTATGACTGGAATCAAATTATACGTGTGAAATATATACTTTTAGCTGACATTCGTTTTCTAAAGGAGAGAGGTGGCCATCCGCACCCCCCTTTCAGATTTCCATGCCCCTATATTATTATACTTTAATCCAGAAAGTTAGGGGAGAGGAATTTTATCGCCGGTTATTAAACTATATTATGCTCTTGAAGAAAATGAAGTATTTTTAAGCCAATGAAAGTTCACAAAACAACTACGGCTAAAGAAGGTGCAGTGGCGCAACCACAGGGGGGGGGGAGATTGGGCCTCAACCTTGGACGGAAATCAATTCTAAGGGGTAAGGTTGCAAACATTGAACTATGGAAAGAAAGGTTGCAGAATCTAAGAGTTGCAGGACAAAACGATACTAAAGACGGATTTAGTTTTCACGTCTTTCGTGCATTATTTCTTCCAGACGGTCAAGAGCATCTGCAAGGAGGCACAGAAGGGCAATTGCCCCCTTTCGATTTATATCTTTATACAAATGTAAATAAAGTTATATAAAATTGTCTAGCTCGTTTCGCTCGCAATATCTGCTTTTCTTACAGTCTTGTCAATTTCAAACCCTTAGCTATAGTGGAACCATGAGCAAAACAACCTGCGCAGACCCACGACTCCTGTACACCATACTCCCGCTTGTAGGGGAGGGGGAGAGTGGACCATGCTTCCTTATGGCCCGAGGTGGAGGGAAGAAGGGAAAGCTGCGCGGGGACTTTTCGTCCCAAGGTTTTTTTCCTTGTGGTCGATGTATAGGGGACGGCGGCAGTCAGCCCTGGACGCCGAACGATGTAAATAGAAAAAAAAATGTAAAAGAGAATCTCATGGGCCTCCATGATTTTTTTGCGCCATATTAAATCAATATTGTTTTCAGTTTGCAAAAATTTGGATCTAAAAGTTTTCTTGATCGCTTCGCTAGCAATTTATTTTCTGTAATGCATTGTAAATTACCAGAGGGAGAAGTAACAAGAAGTAAGTACGTCAGACTATTACAAACAGTTGAGTCTTAAATGTATGAACAATTGTTTGGGGGAGAAGAAGCGCACACATTTCAGAGGCATATTTTTTGTTGTTTGTTGTGGGGCGAATGAATTCATTATGTAATGTATTAATATAGGCTATATAAATTGTGTACGTATAATAATAGTGCCATTATTACTACTATTATTAATAGTTTATCCAAGTACTCCCCCCGCAGACAAGAATTTGTGGTTACTCCTCTGAGGGGGTGCATCATTTTCTATGTAATTGAAAACTATCGCGCTTCGTTCTCTGGCAAATTTCTTAAAAATAAAAGTAAGGACATTTTGAACAGGACACTTAATAACATAATGGCGATGTCTTCCATTCCTAACTCCCAGGTGTGGGCAGACGTTGTAACATGCACTTTTAGTGACCATTGATTTCTACCATAAATTGCTACTACTAGATAGTGAACATAGAAGTGCATGTTTGGACACACGCCAGAGATTGTGCTTATGGCAATGGTCATCGTTAGTGCTCGAAAGTTGATGTGTGTGTGTGTTCAGTAGACTTTCAGCTATGCAATTGCGGGCGCGCACTTATGTGTGTGTAACAAATTTACTTTGTTTTTATATAGTCTTGTGCAACGTACGCATACTGTACTTTAGCGAGGACAAGAATTTACATGACCCCAACTCAGCCATGCAAAAATTAAACTTTGATAGTTATTGGAGCCCATTTTAATATTACAATTGTGGGTTCAGTATTTTTGAGGTATCGATAAGACATGTGGAACGACTGATTCTAACAAAATGAGTCAAGTTCAAAAGATATGTGGATGCTATTTGTCATCTCCATTTACATTCCATGCTGTTACACGGGATGATTTGGTAGTAGAGTGATTGACTATTCGGTTTCCATTCTTCAAAAACTCATTGTCCAGAACATTAGAAAGTAACATGCTGATTTGGATACACACACAGGCAGACACGTGCGTCCATCAAGGTAATTAATGTACATTAATTTGCATTTGCGTGCGTCTTTTGATAATTTATCAGATGCCATGCAATAATTACTTAGACAAGATAATGACAATGATGTTGCCATTTTTTGATATTTTATTAAGAGAATTTTATAACAAGAGAACTAAACTTAACCTTAGGAAGTAGCGTGTTTGAAAAACAAGAATTGATTTTAGGTTACATATTAGGAGGCTAACAGTAACGTCTGTTATTGAGTGGTGTTCCTGAGTAATGTGCTCTAAATGTTACATTTTGAGGTACATTCTAAAATGGCTGTCAAATTTATCATAAAAAATCTAAAAATTTACACTAATCTCTCACAAAGAAACAGATATCATGGGAATTAATACAATAAAAAAAAATTAGGATTTGTTCACCAACCAAGGAATAACAATATTTGCCATATATTCAACTCCCTACAACATCGAAGCTCAATTTTTTTTAAAAAAATGTAAATATACATATATTTAAAGTATGCATTCGTACTGTATAAGCATAAGAATAGAACGGAGGTTCTGAAAAGTATATATTGAAACAGTTTTTAAAATTTTGTTGAATATCTTTATTATTCTCTTAATCATTCCAAGGTAAATTCTAAAACAAGGAAAAAAAAGACCTTATTACTTAAAAAACTAGAGAAATTTTGTATCTTTCAAAACAAAGCAAATACACTGTCATTTCCTTCAGGTGTCAATTTAAAACTAAACAGAATTCCACAAATTTGACATGAATAAAAATATATTTCATACTCTTGTATAACATCAGTATATCTGTGCAATTTTGTGAACAGGTAAGACAGCTACTCAAAACTAAATTTATTAATTACTAGGAAACATTAAACAAGTACGAGCAAAATTGTTCTTTTAATTAAATTACTTCTTATGGAACCTCTGAAAAGATTTTCTTTGGTTACAGCTACTTATGTATAATGAACTATAAGATCACAAAAAAAATCAAGTAATTATATACATTATTAATCTAGACAGTAATATTCCCCACATTTTCAACATGTTGTACAAGATCTTTCTGTGGTGTATCATTGGATTCCACAAAGTTTGCTACAATGTTTGTAGTCAATTCTGTGCTGCTATTTCTGAGATTGCTTTTTAATGAAGATTTAGTTAGATTTTTTTTCATGAAAATATAATTATTTCTAATAACAAGTATGTCATCAATAATTTCGGTTGCCATATTACACCTGAGTGGGTTTAGTATGAATTTCAGAGATGAAAAGAGTCTCTCGACACTAACTTGTGTTGCAGGAGTAGAGAGAACAATACAAGCCAAAATGTACAATTCGGGACAACTTGATTTTCTAATTTCCCAGAAATTTAGAACATTTTCAGTCCTTTTCAGTCTTCGAGTTGAAACAAAGTAAGTGTCCAATAATGACGCAATATTAAACTTTGGTGCAGATATGGTATTCCGCCGCAATAAATCTTGTTTCTTTAAGTAGTTTGTGACATGGTCACTGCCATCATCTTCAGTGCTGGAATCTTCTTGTTTCTTTACCTCTCCACACACTGATAAGGATTTCATGTGTTCAAGTCTTAACCACAACTTCTGGAGATACACCTTCGCCACATGGATGTTTTCTTCACTTAAAACAGAAAAGTACCTGGGATCCATGTAAATAGAAGCAAGAAATCCTGGATACTCAAATAATGATGGAAGTCTCTCTTCGTTATTGACATATAATGCTTGTTTTTCTCGTTTGTCCATGCCCTCTACTATGTGGCGTGCAAGGTCTGTGTTGATTGTTGATGTTTTAAGGCGACACTCCAGCCATATCCCGTAGAAGTCGCCAAGTAGAATCTGTTCTTCTTGCAGCCTCTTTGTGGCTACTTTGGCTGGTTCCAGTGACGTCAAAATAGCCTCAATGTATATCCAGTCTTCTTGCTTTATTTTAACTTGCTCTTGATAGTAATCCCCTATGAACTTTTTAAGTGTAAAAAGTGACTGGAGCATATCATTTGTGCTGTTCCATCTTGTCGGGACATCAAGGGATGGTACCGGCAGTGATTCTGCATTCAATTGACGCCGTGCTGTAGGCGATCGTAAGACACGGCATGCTGCTTGACATGTCACAATAATATCCTTAACTTCAGGAATGGAATTGAGAGCATCATTTACGACTAAATGAAGAGTATGCGACGCGCAACGAACGGATTGGAGACGATAATCTTTACTCGTCAATTCCATTTCAATATCTTCATCTTCGTAAGTGTCTTGAGAAATATTAGACATCTGTGTTTCTTGATCTTCCCCAATAAGTTTCCCGGCTTTAATCATGTTTGCTCCAGTGTCTGTAGTTAAACTATATATATTCTCCACGGGCACATTATACGTATCCAGAATGTTCAACAATTCGTAACGCAAATTGCTACCTGTTTGAGACACAAATAACTCTTGAACTGACAAAGTACGCAATTGGAGAGCCCCATTTACAACAAACTGAACGTTGACACCAAAGAATGATCGTCCATTTTTCGAAGTAGAATCAACTTTTAGATGTATCAATTTTCCCTCCATTTCGCCGCGTATTGTTTCTCTGATCTGCTGGGCCTGACTGAATAGCATGTTCCGTACACCTTCCTTGTTCACGATAAACCTGCAGAGAATAAAATTTGCTTTCATCCTTAATTGATAAGTTGTTTCTTGATTTTTGAAATTTTCAAGACATTTGTTTCAAACCCAAAATAGAATTAAAATTCTTAAAAATATTTTTCAAATAGTATGAATTAATTATATTATCAAGCTTTCATCAACTAGGCAAATGCTACAAATATGAGAAAGCAGAACACTTTTTTGGTGAAAGTGAAAAAGATTGTTATTTAAAACCATAATAGGTTAACCTCTATCAGTGTGTCTAGAAACTAACGCAGCTTGCATGCAATAAACAGTGTTATTTGATGCAATCAACGCTCTTTAGTAAAGTTTGAACTAATGAGGAAGTTATAACACCACCCTCCCTGGTCACAGCACTGGGCTTTGGCAATAGGTCTTTTTGCTTCATTCAGATATACCTAAGGCTGTGAAAAGGATATATGTGACACCTATATTTTTTTTATTTTCTAAAATATATTAACAATAGTATATAGGGGATATCTAAATAAGTTGTACTGCATGCTCAGTTCCATCCAGCACTGGAAAGCTACAGAATGTTAGCATAACCTGTCTCTAGGCATATGGAGTACAGTGAGTTTGTTTTGTCTCTGCGCAGAGTTAGCACGTGATATGGGACAGATGCCGGCACTTTCGTCCCGTAACGTCTAGCATGCAGACAATTATACAGTATTTATATTACATATTCCGACCTAACCTGTGTTATAAGAGTTTAAAACGAACGCACTGTATATGTAACAACTTTGTAAAATTGAGGAAAATTTGACATAATATTTGAAAACTTTATATTAATTAGTTTTGTTTGAGTGTACAAAAGTGTGTTAAATATCATTTGATGAAAAAATGTGTCTCATACATATCAGTCTTCAGAAAATTACTTTTCCAGACAGTTATACTTAGTTTACTTATTCAAAGAGTAACTGTTGCAGTTGAAATTACTCATGATTATGTCAGTGAGTAACTAGTTTTACAGTTATTTGAAAAACTAACTTAACGTAATTGCATTCCTTCTAAACATTGTAAGGATATACAGAACTCTCTACCTTCATTACATGAGGCTGGATCAATAAAATCAATGTATTTGAAGTAACCTGAAATGAATTTCTAAGGAATTCTAACTAAAGAAGGTAGCTGTAACCGTAGCAGAGTTTCATTTTTGCAATAGATGTAACTTTATGACGTTACTTTTACTATTCTTTAAGACAAATTTTTAACTTTAAAATTTGTAGCGTTGGGGGAAAAAGTTAAATTTCGCAACACTGTTTCAACTATGGGCTCCCGCGTAGCCAAATTATTAGTGATTTAACATTTGGCGCTAGCGGTCCAGGGTTAAATTCCTGGTGGGAGCCCTCCAAAATTTCAGTCCTGCCCAGCTACGCGAGGACAGTAGTTGAGCTAGTTAAGGAGTGGGTTCTGTCTTGAAAGCCAGAAATAGCTGCGATGGACTATGCGCGGACCAAGCGTCATCCTTTGAAAAATCAGCTTAGAGTTGTTGGCATTTGAATAATTAGTCTTGTTTGTATACGTCAAATTGATTTAAGGGCCTTTCTCTTAGAGGGGTAGTTTAGCTTCCAACTATTTCTTTTCTGGACGCTTTTGTTTCCTTTTTTTTTTTCGGAATCTCCTACTAAGGCAAGAAAGCTGGGCTTCGTTCCATTTTGAATTTAGGACATCCACGCTTTGTTGCAATTCGTCATTTCTAGTTGCTCATTAAAACTTCAGTGTTTGGTTTAATCTTGATTGTTGTCATAATATTACAATGCGATGACATACCACAGACATAAAATCCAAAATAAAATTTCTTAAATATTTATTTTCTTGTAATTAATGATCATTGGGTGTGTTCAATTTTTCGCAATAAAATATCCAACAGAAAGTAACTGCAAAAGTAAGTTATTCTTAAATTGAGTAGCTGCACCGAACCTACTTTTTGAAGAACCAAGCAACTGACTCTAGTAACTTTCCGAACACTGATTAAGACTGTCCGTTACTAACAATGAAAATAATTTCATTCGTATACAATGTGAACATACTAAGGAATACATGTAAAGGACAATCTGACGACATTGATGAAAATACGCACCTGTCAGAAGCTGGCATCGCTTCCAAAAGAGGATTCACTATATCTTGAAATGCTTGGTCATTCATCAGTGAAAAAGGACGTCCGTGCTCCGAGATGAGTCGGATGCAAGACTGCCTGAGGATGTCTGCGGTCATCTTTACATTTAGGAGAATATTGGCTTTCGGATTACTAGAGATAGCATTTCTCATTTTCTTCTTCTGCAGAAATGACAGCTTATCTTGATGCCTCCGCTTGATATGTTTCTCTAGGTTACCACTATGATCTCCCTATAAAGAAAATAGTTTTATTCATACTGAAAGAATTAATATCAAAGTAAAATCTATGTGCGAGTTTGTGTATTCGTACAATATACCCATATACGTAAATATATGGAGACCACTAACTGTCATTATATAACAATATGCTTAATGTATGGAGATTAGTCACAAATTGGAATCCCAGCACTTTTTACGCCTGATTAAAATACTATAGAATACCCTACACATAGTGGATGGTAGTGAGCTCGCCCTGTTGAATAGGATGGGATTTCTGAGTGGAATGTTCAATGCAGCATATTGATCAAGATACAACAACTGAATTACGGCGAAGTAGGTTAGAAACCCTGCGTGCTCAAGAGCAGCTTCGATAAGGCACCTGAATTGTCTAGAGCTGAACAAGGAAATGGGCGATCTTTATTTCCCAAGGCCATTCCGCAAAACTAATGCCACAAGAAGTTTCCTGTGTGGATTTGTGAGCATGAAATTGTAGGTTGATGATAGTACTACAAGACGTCAAGTGGATTTTTTCCGTTTCGTTATTTTATATCGCTTTGCTACCTATAGAGTTTGAATAACTAATTAATCATTTGATGAGCAGACAAACACAAAGTAGCCGATCCCGTGGCAAATTAATTAGCGTAATACAATGCGAAGTCTAAAGTCTGATTAGAACCTGGACTAGAAGATATTGTCTTTATACCACTTCCATCATCTATCGCATCCTTTATCATCGCGATTAACAGTGGTAGACGCGAAATAAAAATAGAACCTTTGCAAGGACGTCCGAAAGAGGGGCAAGGGGTGGACGACCCCCCTGGAAAATGAAAGTCAACCAAAAATTATATATATATATATATATATATATATATATATATATATATATATATATATATACACATATAATGTCATTTCAGCTACAATAATATATGTTAATTATTGCATGAACATAACTTCAAATTAAAGTAATGTTTTTTTTTAAAAGACAACACTTATGGTGTAGGACATGCACCTTGTTTCCCCCCCTGGAAAAAACTACCTTGCTTGCCCTTCCCTGAAAAAAAATGCGGGCGTCCATGAACCATTGGTATCTACTTCGGAGTATAAAGCGTTGTTTCTTCAATGTATAGCGCGGAAGTAGACCGCAACAGCCTCTTATTTGACAGGAAATAGCAACACGAGAATAGGGATTCCTCGTATTTTAGATTTTCTCAAACTAATTTCAAGTATGTGGTGGAAATTCCTTCTATATAGTATGCAAATCGAGGTTTGCAGTTTGAATGGGCGTATTCCTTTTCTCGGTTTTTCCTGGAGACGATATTTTCAATTACTTTGAAGCATTTTGTACCATTTTTTATTTTTATAAGCAATTTCATTAATTATACATATGATAGAATGATCTAAACATGAAACTCATTGTCTCTTCCAATGATTAACAGTTTTCCTTGCCTTTCATTACGCTAGGCCTCTCAGTCGCTATCTTTGTTGTGAACCTAGATTAAGTGTGGGGCTTATCCTCTATGCTTTCATCATACAGCATGGCTGTGGGCTACATGCTTGACATCTTAACACAACTCCTTTCAAATATTTCTCGGGAAACGTATTTCACCTATCGTCCTACGGGAATCAGACGAACGTAACTACAAAAATGCGGTTTTCAGTTTTGTTAAAAAAAAAATCCTCTGAAGGGTATTTGAAGTAAATCGACATTTTTCCACTTCTAATTCTTATCTGTAAGACTGAGTCACGTTTAACAGTCAGACTTTATGCACAGTAAGGCTAATCGGAACTGAACCTACAGTTTATAAAATTGGATCCGAACCACTGTGTGCCTCCACCGGGTATCGAACCCGGGACCCCTGGAATACAAGGCGACGACGCTACCACTGCGACATCGGGGAAGCCGACCTTCACTTCAAGTATCGCTATCACTTTTTAGTAGTCAAGGAGTATTGCATTCATTTCAATTTGGAGTAAGAGTTCAGCATTCACGTAAATCAGCAAACTTTGAGTTTTAGATACAATGTTCAATAACAACTTATATCGTCACGGCCAACAAAATAATGGCCATGAAAAAATTAGTATCAAGACACCATACTAAAATTGCTGCTTGAAGAACACCGTAAAGACTAAAGTCGTTGCCTGCTCCGTGACTGATCAGCTAAGCTGCTATTTGAAACCCTGGCTAAGGTATGGACGTACCATTGAGTTTGTCCCAATATCTATTCAACCTCAACATAGTAAATAACTGAAGAGGTAGGAAAGCTACGTAAAATTGCCGAAATAGGAAATAAAATACTCCTCTACCCCCCACACATGCATATGGAGCCGAGTTTTGAAATGCCGAAGCAACTATTGCCCACGGTCAGACTATATCAGTTGCTTTCAAACGTTAACATGATGAAATGAACGTTTCTATATGCACCTCCATGCAAATAATTTCATAGAATCCCAAATAAAGTTAAATTAATTAATGTATTGAAACTAGGCATTTGAATTTTCCCAAGGCAAACCTGCAGACATGAAAAGATCTGCCCATAGTCTTCAAGCACCTTTAAATACGCTGGCTCATAGCAGAATGTGATGTGTGAGCAAGAGTGCACTCGTGCACAATCCTACGTGTAATTTACAAACGTTAATTATTTTCCATTTCCTTTCGCCTGCATCCTAACATTTTTTTAATCCACGACAATCAGAGCAAAAAGTTTAGTTAGTTTTTTATGATAAGATTGAATTCCTGCAGAAATGAACAGAAACTACTGTGGGACCACAAGGATATAAACCTGAGCAGACTCGCGGCTCGCGTGCACCGTACTCTCGCGTGGAGGAGAGGGGCACAGTAAAGCATGCTTTCTTATGGCCAGAGCTGAATGGAAGAAGGAAAATCTGTGCGTACACTTTTCGGCGTTTTTTTTCCCCTTGTGGTCGCTCTATACGACGTATAACCCCATTGCACTCTAAACTAAGGCTCTCCGACATTTAGACGAGCTGTTTTCAGTTTCCTTTTTCGAGACCACGTTCTCTACGTTGACCCTCACTGGCAGAACAATTGAGAGGAAGAATGTAACTTATAAGATAGAAAACACTTATGATGTTTAAATAGTAATAACACGATCAAGGTGGCTTCGGTCTAGGACGGCTATGAGATTCGACAAGTTAAGATAAGTCCCATCCTGAAATCCTAAATAACGGAATTTACGGCGAGAACTGAAACATTTCAACCTGCCCGAAGATTGCACTTACCGCAACTTTCTTTCCGCAGCCCGGAATAAGACAGTGAGATTCTCGTCGTATGTCATCAAAGGAGAAAAACATGCGAACGGGATTTTTTCTCTTTCTTCCCTTGGATAGCGAAGAACCTTCTCCTTCCATTGTAACCAATCGTAAAAGACCGAGATTCCCATTCACGCTAGTTTTAAGGATCCCAATTTCTTCATCTACCTCCGCTGTAAAATGTAGTTCTAACCTCCTACCCCTCCCTTAAATCGAACACTGCGAATCTGATTGGCTCCATGTAGAAGCAGCTTGTGGCGTATTTGTACACTGCTGAAAAATGCAGAAGCAGAAATAGTTATTTCCGTGGGTTAAAGCAAGATATATATATATATATATATCTTGCTTTAGTATATATATATACTAAAATGACAAAAAGGTAAGTAAAATAACCTAATTCAATTAATCATATACATATACACACCTGAACGATTATCGCCTGCACCATATTACTGAACAAATCCAAAATAAAACTTTATAATCACTCATTCCACTAAATGCCCTTGAGAACTGGAGATAGGTTGTCGTCGTCTTCTTTGTTTGGCACACACCGCCTATTAGCGATTTCTTGCCAGAGGTCCTATTTGGTAGTATTACACTTCTCTTAAGAAAAACACTTGAGGTGTTTTATCAAACTTTCTAGGGTGCACGCAGTGATTCTAATCCATTTCACCAAAAATATACTTTTGTCCCTATGGATTCATGTCTCACCATATGTACGCTTAGATTTATTTATTGATTTATTTATTTCAGATGTTACCCCTAATGAAGTTAAGGAGTTTTCATTTAATGCCCTTGCATTTTCTTTCTTGTGTCCCTCTGCTTTGATACCGAAATGCTCTTTTGTTGTAAAACACACCTACAAATACTTAAAAAAATAATAATTCTAAAACGTATTAGTTAAAAAATACATTTTTCTTGGACTTCTTTATTAGGCACAAATGTGTACACTAAATACATATTCAACAAATACAAAGTGAGATCACTTACCTTTAAGAAGCCGGGTTCGCATCCAGGATAAAACGTTCAATAAATGTTAGTATTAATATCTCCATTTCCTCTCTTCTTTTTCACTTAGAATTCCATCAAATAAACAGGCGTAATTCTGCAATTCCCCATCATTTGACATTTACAATCAGTGAATATGATAACAAAAGTGCTCACATGTCTACAAATGTCTTTATACTTCACTACCTTCGAGACGTTACGTTGTTCACGTCGCAAACAACAGAAAAACGCTTCGCTAAATAGGTAGACTCTCGAATATTTGGCCAGATAAGACGTTTTCATTTTAAGGCATGTCAGACACATTTTAAATGAAGGAACGTTAGAATTTTTTTTAAAAAAATATCTTCGGTATCGTAGATGTGTGATACAAAGTGGAACAATTTTGAAAAAATACAATTTAGTCAGATATTAAATTATGAACGTTGGACTTTACATAGCAGCAACATTAATATTCGGATACACTTAATAAAATAAGGAACAAAGGAAGTAGCTAAAAATGAGTACATAAAAAATATTACGTGGTAGAGTGGCACAGCACGCTACGACGCCAGGGGTTCCGGTTTCGAATCCCGACCTGTGCAGGAGTGTTCTTTGTGATTGTCCCTTCATCAGTTTCACCATTTCGTCGCTCATACTCATCGTTGCTTTCTTAACCGCCAGATTACCATTTCGGATGTACAGACGGGATAAAATGAAATGTACTTCCGTTTTCCTACCAACTCAGAAGCGAGTTGGAAACTCTTCATTGCTCCTGTATAGATAAGAAAGTGGGGGAGGGCAATAGCAGACAAGGCCAGCACGCAAACTTGTTTCCGGCAAAGCGTCTTGTTGGAGTCTTGGCAGTTTGTGGAAGGATTTTGTGTTCCTCCCCCACCCCAACCCCGCCTTTCTCTCTCTCCTTGAGTTTGTGTTTGTGTGTGTGTGTGTGTGTGTGCGCGCGCCGACACCTGTTTCATTTTAAGTTTGACGTATTTTTATTGCATCGACTAATTGCTGTCATGACTGGAAATGAAACAGGTTAGCAATGGAGACATAATGAGGGATCAAAAATACAAAAATTCCGGGCATGAGTACTTAGTAGTAGTAAAGGTAAGGTAAAGTTCGTCGTGCGTATAGAACCGTGCCATGAAGGCACATTTAAGGGTTTGTGGCAGTAGGGTGTCGCATATTCTCGAGTTCGGACATTTTGGAGGTCATATGACCAGCACCACGCTCCAGCCGTCTTTACTCCCCAAGGATGTAGAAGAAACGAGAAAATAAAAATGTTTTACATTCTGCGTATGTGACAAGTAATTTTTTGGATATTGTCTTTGAAGTATCTGTTAACATCCTAACCCGCAATTTTGTTTAAGGATAAAACTGGTTGAAGGCCGCGAGTGTTCCTGAGAAGTAATGAACATATCACAGAACGCGCAATAGTTTAGCTCGCGTTTTTCTGAAAAAAAGAAAGAATGATATACAAATCAATTCTACGAATGCTTACGTCATTGTGACCATGGAGTGCATTTTGCACACTAACGAGGATCTGGCGTCATGACATAAGGTCAGTATAATGGTCTGTGGGGTTTGGACTGTGTCCTATCCATTTACGTTTGTAGTTGTCCTTTCACAAATTTCATCTTAACACACCTTTCATACTTATCTTTGTGATTACCCAAAAGTGGAAGAAAAGCGAAATAAAATAAATAAACACATCGATTATTGTGTCCCTGCGTTTTTCAATCTTTCTTCATGACCGAAAATTTATGTTTCACTGATGTAATGCATCACTTTAATCATGTGAATTATTTTCCGTCATCGTTGTGTGCTTAATCATTCCTTAAAGCATAGACTCTAATGCTGTTGTCCTTAGTGTAATTGATCTTATTGTGTGGAAGTTTTGATGTGGACAAAATAATGGTGAAGAATAAATCTCAATTGATTGTTCGAAATTTAAAATATAATAACTCCGAGGTGACGCATATTAACTGTTCTTAGTTCGATGTCAAAGAACGATTTCTCCTATACATTAAGAAGGATTCCGGCCTCCGTGGTAGAGTGGTTAGCACAGCTTGCTTAAACACCGGCTTTGGCATTGTGTTCATTCGGTGTTCATTGTGAGTGTCCCTTCATTAATTTCATCATTTCATCGACCATCCTCATCGTCGCGTTTAGCCAAAAGTGGCACAAGAAGCGAATTAAAATAAAGCAAATCAATCAATCAATCGATCATAGGGTCTCCGGTTTCATAGAGCAGTATGCAAAGCACTTCGTCATGGATGCCCTCAAAATTCAAATAATAATTTGCAACAGAAAACCTGCTATTAGAGTATTTTAATAGTTTAGGCATATTAACAATTCACGTCAACCAACAATAAACAATTTATTGATTGATTTTCTTTTATTATACTTCGCTTTTTGTGCCACTTTTGGCTAATTTGCAAAGATCAAACATTCATGGCCAGGCCAGGATTCGAACCCGGAACCCCTGGTTCTGAGATTTCGGCCTGTGTATGGGGTTGGTGGCCATCCACCGTCGTGAGGAAATTGAGGAGCTACAAATTAGTAGCGTGACGCGGCCATGGAAACCTGCAAAGACTGAAGACCACAGATTAGCTGAAGACTTGTCTTGTTAACCACGCGTCACCCCATAATTCCAACCTCGGCAGGTGGAAGTGAAGCCGGCAGTCGGTAGGTAGGACGTGGCCCTCACGGACCGTTGCGTCACGGGTTATTATTATTATTATTATTATTATCATCATCTTCAATCAAATAAAGCTTTATCGTTATATATTACCGTATTTCATCGCATAATCGTCGCACCCTGTTTTTCAATCCAAAGAGAGAGAGGAGGGGGGGAAGGCAGAACACAAAATCCTTCCACAAACTGCCAAGACTCCAACATAAAGCATGCTGGAAACAAGTTTCCGTGGTGGCCTTGTCTGCTACTGCCCTCCCCCACTTTCTTATCTATACAGGAGCAATGAAGAGTTTCCAACTCGCTTCTGAGTTGGTAGGAAAACGGAAGTACATTTCATTTTATCCCGTCTGTAAAGCAGTCCCAATGTCTGCTCCAAGTTGCACAGCTGCTTTCAGAGCCCTTGGTTTGAGAAGGGGGTGGGGGTGAGGAAAGGGTCTTGATTTTTCATACCGAAGCTCCTTCATTTCTTTCTCCCATTTATCTTGGTTGAATTTTCTGAGATACGGAATTTACCTCATTTTGCTTTTCATTACGTTTTATTGCGTTACCCACGGTACGCTTACATGTACTTAACATTTTCAATTTCCTTGCACGTACCGACACCCTTTGGTTAGATACGGCAAATATAAATAGCTGTCGTTCGTCAAATGTTGTTTTTTTGTTTTGTTACCCATTTTTCTCGTACTTCAGTCAGGGATCAATGCAGTTACTCATAACAGATGTAGTCAGGAAGTAGCATGAATTGTTCTTTCCCCGCATTGTAGTTGACCGGTAAAAAACTATGTAACAGTAACAGAAGGCTTTCAAGATTTGTCTGAATATTAAAGTGATCTTTTTTTTTCACACCCAAATATAAATAACTAATTTCAGATTTGAAAACGTAACAGGGGTGTAAGGGGTGACCTTCCACGCAGTACATACACCCAATCGTCAAAATCAGTTCCACGTAGTACACCCTGGGCTGCCTTTTGCTGACTAACAAGTCTCTGGCGACTGGCCAGTATAATTCTGTATGTTCTCCTGCTTTTTGTCATGTGTGCTGAGTGCCCCTTTACAGCCTCAGCTTTTAACCTAAGTCAGAATATTTTCATATTTCAGTTATGCGACCTTACAGTTATGTTATTTGTTGTGGTAAGGGGCTGGACCCAGTATAACGTGGCGGGTGCAAAATAGCCTAAGTGCTGAAACACCCAAAATTAAACAAAAAAAGAAAAACGTAACAGGGAATATAGCTTTAATAAATGCGTATAAATATTTCACAATGGATTATATTTATGTACATGTTGTTAATTGTGAAATATTGTGAAGAAATGAAACAAAATGCTACGTTTCGGTTACTAATGTGAGCCACTGTATATGTAATGTTTTTATTTCATTAACAATGTACAATGGTCAAATACAACTTTGCAGACCTCCGTGGCGGAGCGGTTAGCACATCGCAATACGACGCCACAGGTCCCGAGTTCGTATCCCAGCCTATGCATCATTTTCATTTTTCTTTGTGATGTCCTTTCGTCAATTTTGTAATTTCATCACCCATCCTCGTCTTCGCGATTAGCCAAAAGTGGCAGAAAACCAAAGTTAAATATAACAAATCAAAATCAAACATTACTTGGCATGACAAGAATGGATAGGTTATTTTGAAGCTGCTGTTATTAAAAGCAAATTTTATGTAGCTTTCCTAGACAGAAGTTTCAAACACAGAAACTGATTGATTGGATAACGCCTGTGGATTCCTACTCGAGCAGAAAATGTATATGTTTCCATTTATTACTTACAACAATAGCAGACTGATTTCCCGCTAAATCAAAGAAAACTTGCATTCACAGTTACAAATTGACGTGTTGAATGATTTCTCTCACTCCAATTCTGCTTAATCGAACAGCACACCACAACGTGGGTCATTAAATATTTGCAACTTACTCTCGAGTTCCTCAACTAAAAATAAATTGACTGCGAAACAAGACCTCGTCTGCGATAACTATATACCACGTTATATGAAGAGTATACGCAAGTTGAAATTCCATCATAATAATTTGAATTCTTCTAGTAGCTACAAACATATTTTTTCATACATATTTTCTTAGCAAAATATGAAGTTCCTCACTTCAACAAGGATAACATATACACAGTATTCCACAAGAGTTTTTAGTTCGAGCTAGTCGTAATATGAATATACACGTCACTTCATTACTTAGTTTAAAAAAAGTGCCAGGCAATGTGAATTCGACGGCATGCCTGAAATTATTTGCAGTATCTCATGTATCAAGGGGGCTTTTTAAGTAAAATGAAGGACACATACCACATGCTTGGGTCAATTGAGAGTAGTAGAAACGTAATTATACTGCATGTTGCAACTGAAACAGTATCCTCGAAGCCGAAGTCGTTGAGTGATCCACTCATAAACTCTCTACCAAACATTTCAAGTTCGAGTAGACACCTGGGCATGAGCGTTTTCTTTGGTAACCATCCCTTCATAGATTTAATATGATCATCATTAATGTTCATAGTCGCGATTATCTACAAGTGGCAGAAAAGCGATACAAGAACAATACAAAAGTAGAAGAAACAAAAGAGGATAAAAGGATGAACTTAGTTAATGATAGGAAGTTTTATAAAATTACTGTTTCTTGAAGAATCTTGTCCTTTGTTCCGATTGTATTTCTCAGTCACACGTTGCTCAATGTCCATGTCGACTGTCGTTCTTACATTCTTGAAAATTACTTTAATGTCTGCCTATGCTCTTCTTTCAAACGTGGTAGGCGCTCTGTCTGTTTCTACACCACAAAGTTTAATTCATCTCCTGTCCAAAAAGGCACGAATTACTGAAAGTAATTTTCAAAATTGTAAGCAGATGAGGGCCCTTGTAAAATACGTGTACTGTCCTTTTATTCGCTTAGTTTTGAGAATCACTCTCCATACAATTGTTGCCTACTTCAGAGTCCAAAGGCCCTGTCTAGCTACAGACCAGTTGCGCAAACGCGGTTTCATTTGTTTCGTACACAAATTCCATCCTTTATACGTATTTTCTACTTGCTAAAAGCAGCGGCGGCTCAAGGGGGAGAGCCGCCGTGCCATGGCACTACCCTCAGAAGAAATGCATACCTAGCCCCTAGCCCAAGTATTGTTAAATTAATACATTGATAGTTTACAGACAATGAGATTCGAATCTTTCAATCGGTCAAGCTGACGTGACGACCGCCCCAACCACAGACTAGATATGAACCGCCCCAACCTCCTCACTGCATCGCCAGCTGTTTCGTATCCTCGGCGAGGCAGCGGTCGGCGCCACCCAAGAGCTGGCCTAACCAAGTTGAAACGCGTGCAGAGGGTTGGTGAAGTCTCAGCGAGTAACCTTTGCACCATAAGCCGGGAAGAAGGTGGCAGGGGGTGGTGTTAGCCAATGGGGTTAGCCCATAAGACACCAGCCGTGCCCGTTTAGCACAGCGAGGGAACTTTCTCAGTGTTGACACCGTTGCCATCTTCAGAGATAAGTCGCTAAATACGACGGATTTGTACGACCCGTTGGGGAAGTAATTTGTGAAAAAGGTACTATCTACTTTTCTGCCAACATTTGGAGAAACGAACCTAGTATTTTTCCGAAGTTAAATGAACATTTTGATAATAGATAGATGCGCCTAGAGGGCCATCCAGACTTTTTAAAAATATAAAAGTAAAAATTCCTTTGGCATTTCGACAATTTCTTTTTACATCAAATGTAGAATATTTTCAACGTCCAGTTGGAATACGTGTGCATGGGGGAGGAGAAGGTGAGAAGATTTGCTTTCCCTTCCTCTTGTAATTGTGTTTTTAGTGAAGTGTCCTGTAGTGTTTAAAGATAGGTTAGTGAGTGAAGATGAATCGTATTAGTGTGTTATTACTTAAACACACTGTTTTCCACGTTACCAAACAAGGATATACATCTTGGCCAGTGGGGCAACCTCAAGGAGGGGGGCCAAGGCATTGCGGAGGTTTTTTTTCTTCGATTTCTTGATCACGTTGACAGTACCCGCCGGCCGCCACTGGCTAAAAGTGCCTTTCATATCGCCTCAGGGCGTTGTCTACTCGGATGCTTCGTGATCGAAGGTCACGTGTACAAAGTTTCAGATTTTCCGATTTGCGTGGTGCTGCTGCTATCAGTTCGGTTCGCCTTCTCAAGGTCGCGCAGCAAGCAATTATTTTTCGTCTTCCGATAGGAAAAAGCTTGCCTCTCGCTTATGTGGACGAACGCGTGGCACGGATGACTTTTTGGCTCGACCATGGTTGGTCCTTTATGTTTCGTCCTTCAGCATTTTAATCTAAGAACGAATCATTCTCATCGAAAAACATAATGTATTTTTTTTTAATTGATGTAACACATGTAAACCGAGAGCGAGAGATAGATAGATAGATAGATAGAAACGTTTTCCTTCAACAAACGTTTGTTTTCCTATTGTATAAAGTGAACGCACATGTTAAAATTCATCTTGCATAGATATTCAAATTAGAACAAATTCACGTAAAGTGATTAAGTATGCAGAAAAGAAATATATTTGTGATAAATACATAGTTAGTCAGTAAATTCCGATAACCAGAATTCTGTCACGCCGAATGAAACGTTTTGTTTTACAATTTAATGTTTTCACTGACATCCAAAACGAAAATACGTATTATAACTTAATGACTTTCAAGGTGTCAAAATATTGTAATGTTACTATGCTGCCGATCACAATTATGAGAACGCTACGGGTCCCGGGTCCGAATCCCGGCCTGGGCGTGGATGTTTGTGAGTGTGCATTCATCAATTTCATATTGTTATCACCAATCACCATCTTCGAGAATTAGCCAAAAGTGGCAAAAAAAAAGCGAAGTCAAATACAGCAAATCAAAATCAAACAATTATGAGACTTCTTCGAAAACGCCTTCGATAACGGTATTTGCTATTCGTAACGGATATGTGTATCACTTTTTCGAAACAGACTTTTGTGGAGGAAAAGAACTGTAACGTTACAAAAGTAACGAGCACAATTATACGAGAGACCTATGTTATTCTCTCCGGAACACGGCATCGGACACGGTATTGCACATCGGAACGTCTGTATGATACCAGCTATAAATAACGTTGTTGCTTTGAAAAAAGGAGTGTAACGTTTTTTTCAGTAGTGACCTCAATTAAGTTACTGGTTAATTGTAACGTTACTATCACTTTCCACACACACTAAAGTTACTAGTCAATACGTGACGAACCTCTTTCTTACCCTGTAACGTTACTGGTTGCCGGCAATGGATGTAACGTTAAAGTGTCACGTGAAGACCTACTCCTTTAGAGATCAGTTATGGTTCGGTACCGTTATGCACACCTGTAACGTAATGTTCATATACCTGAGGTAACGTTTCTGTTCACGAAAAAAGTTATTCTGTTTCTGGTTGTAACGTAACGGAAACCGTAATTGAAAATACCGTTCCATTTCGTTACGTTACGACTCCCTGCTTGACGTCGTAGCGCGCTGTGCTAACCGCTCTGCTACGGAGATCGGCTGAGAGAGAATAGAGAAGAGAAATAAAGAAGCGAGACAAGCACATAAAATATAAATATACAATAAAGAGAAAGAAACATGAAGAAAGGAAGATAAATTGAAATAAAGTGCGAGAAATTTAAAGATAAATATGCAAAGCTAAAGAGTTAGATACATAAGATAAATGATAATTGAAAGATAAAACATAGCAAAAGAGAGAAATGGAATGAAGATAAATATACAAGGAAAGAGAGAGAGAGAGAGATAGAGAAAGAAAAGTAAAGAAATATTGAAACTAGACAAACAGAAAGAGAGAGAGGGGAAGAGAATAAAGTACATGAAACAGAAAACTGAAAATAGAAAGAAATAACAAAGAACAGATGGAGTAAGCACGATCAATAAGAAACGAAGATCAAACAAGAGGAAAGACAGCTAGATAGAAAATACAGGAAAAACCAGAACAGATACAAATAATGATAAGTTTTATTAATTTTTACTTATTCGGAGTTACTCATGAAGCAACTTTAATTGTTGTAAGAGAACAAGGTACAGACTCAAAAGATTTATCTGTGGTTTCCTCTACCACAAATTATCCAAAGACATCATTCAGTTTTCACGCTATACCAAAATTAATCTCTCTATATTTCTTGCAAACAATTTGTTCCAAATTATGCTCATGCGAAACGTACTAACAAAACACTCTTTCCTCATCCGATACTCTTTAGAAACCAAGCATCATGAAGAGAAAATTGCTGAAAATTTCCCTTCATGATCTTGCCCTTTGGAAGTCAATGCGTTCAAACCACAATTGACGACCATGCGCTGCAGTTGCTTACAGCGTGGAGGGTGTCAAGGTTGAGTTGCCAAAGAGTGTACAATCTGTAAGAACCATCAATTATGTTACGCAATCAATGATTGGATGCCGTTTCGTCATCCTATTGGGAACTTCGGTTAAGACGTCGACCAGACTGTCTACGAAAGGTAGAAGAGGAACGCCAGTTTTCATTTTCATTGGTGTTAATACCAAATATCCTGTAAATAAGCACTAAAGCAACACGTTAAAACAAAGTGTGTAGTTTGTAATGGTAGAATCACTATATGATCCTTTTTCTTATGATTGTTTTTGTGTTCAATATTATTTTTTGTTTCATTCATTGTTTTCTGCCCAGGGGAAGGTCTTGCCTTGCTGTTAGATCTTCAGCCTTTCGCTTTCTAGCATCGTAGGACACATTTATTTTGACGTCATCAATCATTTGGAATCTTCTTCTTCCTCGGATTTTCTTTCCATTGACCATCCCTTCAATAGCATCCCTTAGGATACAGTTTCTTCTCATCCAGTGGCCCAACAAATTTATTTTTCTCTTCATGATTATCTCCAGCATTGATCTCTTTCCCCCCAACTCTCTCTAGCACTGTATCATTCCTCACTTTTTCTGTCCATTTCACCCGTTCCATTCGTCTCCATAACCACATTTCCAGAGCTTCCAGTCGCTTTTTCTCACTTGTTCTCAGTGTCCATGTTTCCGCACCATACAAAGCATATCATTAGTCTTTACCTCAGTTCTTTGTTCATAGATCCACAGAAAATATGTTCCTTTCTATTGAAGGATTCATTCGCCATTGCACTTTCATTTTTATTTCTTGACTGCATTTCATATCACTGCTTTATGATGCATCCAAGATATTTGAAGCTGTCTACTTGTTCAATTCTCTCACCTCTGACGCTCTCACTTTTGCCTCTCTCGGTTTTTTTCCGATTTTTTGTTTAACATGAGTAGGGCTAGGATTTTGATGCAAATGCATCTTTTTTTCGTAAGGCAGAAACATTGCATAAGTAGAAAGGAACGTTTTTTACACGTAAGTGAATAAATTGGGATGCCTTTGTTAGGGCATTTTTTGCATTTTTTGACCTTTTTTGTAGTAGAGGTCATTTTTTAAACTATTTAAGTCATTTTTCGGCCTTTTAAAAGTCATTTTATGCATTTTTCTAAATTTTGGTAACAGAAGGGACATTTTACATGCAAATGTAACCGTTTGAAGGAGAGAGTTTCCCGACTGTCGTCTCATTGCCTTCAGCGCAGTTCTGAAGAACTGTGCTTGAAGAAACAAAGACATTCTGTGCAGTATTGTTGATACAAGCTCTTGTGTAACAATTCAATTCTCTTGTCCGACAACCGACAATCATTCACTTTTGAAAATTTGCTTATGATTTTCGTTGTGTACTGCAACCATAGGCGCCGAATCCATGGGGCTTGGGGGGAGGCTCGAGCCCCCCCCCCAAATGTTATCGATGTGGGGCAGAGCCCCCCAAATAAGTTTGTTTAAGATAATTTAATGTATTATTTTGCTTCTCTTGTAAAGTTTACTCTGAATTGTGCCACATGAACTTAACTTTAAATACACATTTGAAATGTTCTAAACCATCAACTTTGGGGGGCTGAGACCGCTAAACCATCAACTTGGGGGGGGGGGGGGAGGCTATGACCAGAGACAGCAAAACACAAGACTTATTACTATATACTAAGTATATAATTATGAGTATTGTTAACATTTTTACTAAAAAGAGTTGCATGAACTAGGAGAGTGGATGGAACGTTCGGGCTACAAATGGCTCTCACATGACATTCAGAACGAAATCATTGATATACTAGGGAGATCTGTTTTGCGCTCCGTGGTATTCTCACTTAAAAGTCGTTAATATTTTTCTATTATGGTTGACGAAACTTGTGACATATCTATCCGTGAACAATTTACTTTTTGCATTCGAACTGTAAATGACAATGTTAATATTTTTGAGGAATTCGTGGGCTTTTACGAGATTCCGAACACTGAGGCCAAAACTTAAAAAAGGGAGGGAGGGAGTCATTCATTAATTTATTTCAGTGATCAGAGCACCCCCCCCCCCCCAATAATTTTGACAAGTCGGCGCCTCGCAACTCATTACTTAAAGTGTAAAAGATGACAGAAAGTGAACTTTGTTACTTGTACTACCATACACAATGAACATGTGATAGATACTGTAACGTTAATTTGTAATTTGAATTTCTCTTGGTAGTTTATAAATTTGTTTTACAAATCTTTCAGAATTTTTACGTCATTTTTATACGGCATTTTCTGGCATGTATTAGGCCATAAATGCATTTTTTAAAGGTCATTTTTTTTTGGCTATTTTAAGGCCATCAAAATCCTAGCCCTAGACATGAGTAATGCAGTTTCCAATATAACGTGTTATAGGGCGTGGGCTACGTGGCTGTGGAAGCCAGCTTGCAAACTGCTGTTAGTTATAAAATATTGTCCCTTCAAACTTGTAGAGGGTGGAAAATTCCAGTTTACTGGTCTGTTTTCGAATTGCCTGTATAAAGGGACCTGATTGAGCATTGGGGGTTGGCATTCTTATGTATTTTGGGCAACAGGGGACACGTTTGAGATTCTCTCGGTTTCGGAGTGGCTGTGGTTAGTCCTATTGCCAGCGGTCAACAATTTTTTGTGACCACACAATTTTCGATTCGTTTGGCGACAAGCCAACGTTTGGTTTCGGGGGGATATTGTTATTTTTTTTTTATGGAAATATCTTTCGAACTACAGAAAGGGATAGACTTCTTAAGCTTGACGCACACTGAGATGCCGGAAGCGAGGCAACAGAACGGAACAGTTTCGCTTTCGGCGTCTTAGTGGGCGATAACCCTCAAGATAACCTGCAGAATTGTATCCGGAAAATCCGCGCTTCGGTTCCGCACGTTCCCCTGTAGTAAGCGTTACACCATTTGATTTCAATAGAAGCAGACGACAGAAGATCTGTTGCCGGATTTCCATGTTTTCCTGCGTCCTAGTGTGCGAGGAAACCCAGTGGATTAACGGACGCGTTTATTTTCCTATGTAACTCTACCCGTTGGCGAAGAGGCAAGTACCTTGTACCGCGTACTGTAGTCTAAAGTTATAGATTTTACACTGTCAAGGTGTCTTGTTTTTTTTTTCATTAATCTGGGATTAAAAGGACATAGGCAGTAGGAATCACATCAGTCTTAAGTAATTTCAAGAATAGCGCATAATTTCGTAGTTTGTTATATTTTCGAATAAAGTTGAGTATCTTTTTGCGCGGCTACTTTTTATAAACAAGAATGGATGGAAATTAAAGATTCAGTCATGTATGCAAGTGACAAGCTTGAATACATTTGAATTAGTACTGCTGGTCTAGGCCAGCGTACGGACAACTTACTTCTATATTTCACATAGAGTATTTAATTAATTGAATTACTAGGTCATTCAAATATGACGGGGAGTGATTTTCTTTTTACCAAATCCTTTATTGTCAAATACTTATTTGCACATTTCACCCTTCAAAGTACTCCCCTCCAGAGTCCATACATTTTTTTACAACGTTGTGGAAGCATCTTAATGCCCTTTTTCATAAAAGTTTTTCGGTTGGCTGCGTATCCACACCCAAACACTGCCGATGACGGCGTCGTTAACCACAAACCGCATGGCTTCCAAACAGGTAGAAATCACTTGGGGCCAAATCGGGACTGTAGGGCGGGTGTGGGAGAAGGTCTCATTTCAATTTGCTGAAGGCTGCCATAGTTGTTTTGGCTGTATGAGGCCGTGCATTGTCTTGAAGGATGGTTACCCGCTTTCCACCTCTCTTCCGCTTGGATCGGATATTTTCCTTCACTTCTGTTGTCAGAAGTTCTGAGTAATAAGCTGCAGTGACTGTTCTGACATCTGTAAGAAAGTCTACATGGATAACCCTATGCCAGTCCCCCAAAAAAACGTTGCCATCAGATTTCCTACCACACGGGTTCGTGAGAGACACTCTTCCCCATACTGTTGTTCGAGTCTCTGCAAAATTTCAGATGGCTGGACGTTTTCTCCAACGAGAAATTTGGTCACAATGCGTTGTTCCACGCTCCGCGGCACCTTCTGTTCGCTCATCACTCTAGCAACACTCGGACACGATTGAGCAGGTTTTAACATAGACAAATAACCAAGGATTCTAACCTGCGCGAGAGGGAGGGTGGGGGTTGTGGCTCTATTCTCCCAAGCACGCACAACTGCTGCGCATTAATGGCTGTTTGACAGGGGCGGCGCCATAAAATTTTGACTAGGTGGCCAGATAGAAAGTATATGCGTTTCACAAACATGCATTCTCTTTCTACCTCTCCCCCTCTTAATTTTGTTTGTATTTCTATCTTTGTATTTGCTTTATGCTGGTGTACCTACATTTTTTTATTTGTCCTTTACATACATTTTTCCTCTTCTTGTGTTCTCCTTTTCCCTCTGTCTCTCTGTCTATCTATATCTCTCTCACACACACACATATGAAAGTGCGCGTAATCCTTTCATAAATTCTAATCAAATTTCTCATCTGAATTCACTGAAAAAGGTGGCGAAGGGACTCGATGCCCTCACCTATTGAAAAAAAAAACACTTGTGAGGTGTTAGTCCAAGCTCTTAAAAATGATTTTATTTTGGGGGGAGGATGCCCATCCTGTATCAGGAGCCGCTATCTAAAGTCGAAAAAGTTCGGAGGGTAGAAGCTCTGAACATGAATTTCTCAGTTTATATCAACTACTGTTTAATGCTGCTAAGGAAGTAAAATTAATTACCACTAGACACTATTTAAATTATGTGTGTAGTATTTCTGGGGCGCCTCAGCCTCCTTAGCCCTTCTCTTGGGTATGTGCCTGTCTTGATCCCTCAAAGATCTGTTGCTCCTAAAGGTTTTCCCCTCTGTCTCATTTCTTGTGTTTTTCCTATGTCAGTCTGGATATAATCCCCCTAATTCTCTCTAATTTAAATTCTCCATCTTTCATTGTATCTCCCTGTCCATGCTCTCAACAGTTCACTGTGCACTTCGCTTTTTTATAGTGGATATATTGTTTTGTCCCTTAAGTTAAGAAGGAATTTCCATACTATTTTATTAGGTGAACTTGCAAATAACAGTAGGGATTTACTGTTTAATTCATGCGAAAATTATGAAATGTGTAAGAAATTCTCTACCAATGCAAAAGGCAGCGAAAGTGATTAGGTTACAAGGAGTATTTATAATTGTGAAACCATAGGAGAAGGAGAAGGTCAAGGCTTCGCACTACACGGAGGCAAGCCGCCTAGCAGTAAAAATATTTGAAATATAATTTTTAGCATACCAGGTGGAGGCACATAGTGGTCGGATTCCATTTGAAACTGTAATTATAATAAACTCCAGTTATAATATTGTGAGTTTTAACTGGAAAGAGTACTGCTTACTGGATAAGGGTTAATGAATGATCCTTTTGCTTTGCTCATGGGGGTTTTACAAATTGATAAGTGCACATGAATCTTTGCATTTAATTAGTGTTGCGATGATACAATTTAACATCCTTAGATGCAATGGTCTCTTCCATTGCATTGGCGGACAGTGGTCACTGCCGATGATGCACGGATATTAGGGTGCCGCTACCGTCAGGATTAAGAACTAATCCTTCGGTAGATACAACCAAACATCTAAAGAATGATGGGATCTGAACCAGTCATCGTGCAATTAATTGCTGGGTGACGTAAGTTACTCATCATTCATCCTCTGATGAGAGCACTCGTCATTAGCATGACGAGTTAACGCTTGGCAATACGAAAGGTACAAATATTGTAAGTGGGGGGAATATAACCACCTTAAGACAAAATTTAAAATATTTCAGAGATGTATTGAAATACAGAAAAAATACATATTGCAAAATTTAGAACAGTCTTTCCCCAATACATAGTAGTACACATGAGCGGAATTCTCTTCATGCAAATAAGAAACAATAAAAAAAACTAAACGACTACAAAACCCATTTTACCCCGAACAGTGGGGGTAATATGAGCACACCGTTGGGGAATATGAGCATGATGAGTTTGAAAGTAAATATTACAAAATATACACTAAAGGCAAGTCACGATATAACACTTAATGATTCTTCAATACGGTACATATCATAAAATTAACTTGCATTTCTCAAATAGCCCTTTACCCATGACAAGCAGGGCAGATAAAATGTACTTCTTCCTCCTCTATGCCAACGCAATTATTATGATACCACACGGAACAGTGTTCACAACGTATCCACTCTTCACCTTGATTGTCTTCATGATACCAACCCTTGCATATAGGGCACTCGCTATCTTCGCCGCTAGATGCAACTGTAGATGGAACAGTACTCGAACTTTCCATGGATCGTGCAGACACATGAGTGAGACGCTTCTTTTTGACTGCAGAAATAGTTTCTGATGAGGTAAGCTCCCTTGCTTCTCTTGGTTGCCTTCTCCGGGTCACAGGTGGCTTGTAAAGAACAGGAATTGGTGACAATGTGCGCACAAGTTTCCGAGGTGAATATCTTGTGGGTGCAAGCGTGTTTGCACACTTTGATCTTACTACATGTGAAGATGAAGGAGAAGCAGCGTCATTGAGCGATCCATGAACTGTAGACTCACACCTCTGAGATCCTGAGCAGGATGGACTGTTGACGGACTGTTCCACGACCACTTGAGAGCTTCCGCTTGGAATTGGTTGGGCCGGTGTAGTTCTATCCTCTTGGTTGAACGAGGCTGCGTCGTCTTGCAATAAGGATCTTTCATCATGTGTTCTCCATGTGCTCTGCTTGCCAGGTTTGCCTATTGGACGTCCGTCTCTACGTTCCTGGCATCTGGAATGCAAGAATGAAACAATGACTAACATACAAAACCAAGGGACACGATACGTGGATGAATGTAACACAACTCTTAGCAAGGGCAAGAAAATATCTATCCCAGGAGGTCACTAGGATGAAGAATCAGCAAAGGAGGACTACAATTATCTATGGTACGTATGTTTGATACCAACCTGCTCACCGCGAGCGAGATAGCATTTCTATACACTTCCGTTAGCAGTCCACAGTACAATGATTGTAGATGTTTTAAAGATTTCAATTCAAACGATTCACACAGAATCTATACTATAAGCAGCAACATATCATAGGATGCAGTTTTTCTTTACAGCGTAATGAGATTTCTGAGGTTTGGAAATATATTCCATGTCTCTGAATTATTTGTTTATGAAATACCCATCTTCCCCTTATAAGAATTCCTATGCCCATTTTACCCCGACTTGCTGTGCTCATATTTCCACAACTTGCAACATTTTACGTAAGTTTGTACTACTGCATTCACAACGCGGGACACCGCGTGATGCCATTTGCATTGCATGCTCCTTTGTTGTAGTTTCGTTGTTGCTATGTCAGTTTCCCGCTATTTTACGTTATGCTCTGCTCAGATCTTAACTCCAACTACTCTAAAATAACATCACGTGCTTTTTTTACTATAATTTGGAACAGCACTTACCTTTCAACAGGCACACAATCTTCCTTGTCTTCAGCTGCGACGTGACAACCAACACAGACGACAACTTGGTCTCCACTGATGTTGCCAAGCTGCAGTAGATTTGTTTTCACCACACACAGCTGGTGCTGTGACGTAAAAACCTTACGTGTACCCATATTCCCCCACGTGCCCATTTTCCCCCCACTTCCCTTAGATTAAGGAACTAAACTGCAGAAAAGACAATGGTCACTCGTTGGGTTTTGTGAACCTTTGAACCTGAATCATGGCTAGGTGTTAGGATAGTTACCTGTCTATCTGATGAATTATGATGAATAAAATATACGAAGTCCTCTGTTGGCTTCTCAATAGGTTGACCAGAGCGTCGTCTCACTTCTGCCCCACTGATCTCCTAACCTCTTCTCCCTTCTCAACTCCAATCCAAAGTCAGCCCCTCTCAGCTTGTCTCCTCCCTATATCCCTAGGCCATGGAGCTCTTCCTCCATGCCGATTCGTGTTTTTAATTGCCACTATGCAAACCGCTGACTCCATAGGCAGAAGAAACTACCTGTTTCCTGAATAGTTCAGGAGGTTTGCATAGCACAACACTGTGCATTGTTTACATGCCTCAGAGGCTGACACGACTGAGAAAAACAAGTGAATGCCCTGGTCAACGTGAAGCATTCAGAGAGGCTTTATAAAACAAACATATAATCTTAGGGATTGATACGAACCAATCACCACAGTCCGCCTCCAGCTAGCTAGTCGATAGGGGTGGGATACCACTGAAGGTTTTCATTGCAAAATAAAGATAAATACTTAAAAAAAAGATTGGAGACAATTTAACTTGAGTTTAATGTAGATGAAAAGAAAAGTAAAGAACAAAGTTTGTAGGTACAGATGTTTCATTTCTTTTCTATTGAAATTTTTGAAAGGGGGATAATTGTTGAATCACCTGGGTTGGCGCACTGTTGTCCATTTTTGTTGTCTTACCCCCTCCACGGGTTCCTGGCCGACAGTGCAGTGGTGCAGCTCCTATTCTTGCGTCCTATGGTCCTTGGTCGGAACACCGGTTTTGCATTGCTCAAACCGATCCATTTGTGCATTTAGTTTCTTGTTCACACTCTTATGTATATCATAACACTGTCCACAACAATATTTCGTACATTCGGTACTGTTCATTGGTGAGTCCGAACTAGCACTGCTCAGTGGTCACCGACGGATCTCGATGGTGCTCGACACCTCCGTCCTTATCCGTACTCGAGTCAAAACTGTTTTCACAAAATTTACAAGGTTATTTTTATGCCGAAATTGAGTTGACCTTTTGAATTCTATTGGTGGACATTTGGAGGGAAAAGTTACAAGCAGCAAAGGACAGTTTGCAGTGATGTCAAACCTCCTATGACTTCAGGCAATATATTCCCGTTACACCAAAGCAAAGTATCCAACAATATTATTATATTACTATAATTCTAGTGTCACATCTTTGGAGTTCGCAACCAGTGCAGGAGGATGAAGACCAGATGATCGGGACGTATAAAAGGGGTCATTGTGAGGAAATGAGTTGTATGACTTGTGTCGCCAGAATGGCTGGAGAAAGACACACAGTTGACAATAGCAGTGGCTGCCTCTGGGCCATTAGTGGAAAGATGAATAGAAGAGAGAGCTAGGGTTAGCCGATAGTTGCCTGATTTAAGATATTCGCAAGAAAGTTTAGTGTAAAGATATAGTGATTTCAGAAGTAAAGATGGCTGTCATGCGAGGCTAGACTCGGGGCGAATCCGTTATGGGCCATGTGTGGCGAATTAGGGTTTGCAAGGGGGAATCTTACAGCAATACTGGCAAGAAGTTGCTGCGAAATCGGAGAAATGCTGGAAAGATCTAGAAATAAGAAGAAATGATAGAATTCTTGAATGATATTAGAAAATAATTAGAAATGAAGTATAGGTATGAACAGTGTTACAGTGTCTTATTGTGAAAGTTTTAAAACACACAAGAAACGCACAATTTTTGATCATTCTGCATTAAACTTTCCCAGCATAAAAAATAGAATTTTCACACTAGATATCACTGAAAAATATATAGTAAAAATAAAGGAATTGGCGCAAAATGAATATCGAAAAACCGATGCAATTACGGAAGCGATCACTTACTGAAATAAATCTTCATCTGCCCAATGCAAAAAATGGAGATGCTCGATAGGGTTCAATGCATAGCGCTTGGGAAAACAAATACTTTTACATACTCTATTGTGGAAAGTAATTTACAGCAAAAAAATCATGCAATTCGCAATTCTTCTCATGTTCATAGCGGTTTAAAACTCTTGGAAAATGCTTCATTCATTTTTTACACTTATCACCATAGACGTCAACTTTAGGGGACACTTTCTGCCCTCCAAATCCGTCAAGAAGTATATACATCATAAAAAATATTGTTGTCAATCTTAAATGTTTATATGAAGTTGGCACCCACTGATTATTATCATACTCTCGAAATAAAACACCCATTACCCAAAACGCTAGGGTAAGAAAGCCTTGTCATGGATTTATACCAGATATTTCGCATCTTCTAGCTACAAAAGTATTAACTGGATCCAGTATTTAAAAGAGAGAGAGAGAGAGAGAGAGAGAGAGAGAGAGAGAGAGAGAGAGAATGTCAAATGCAGGAAAATATAGCAAAATGAGAACTGACAACTTCAAAAATGTACACATAACCTCTCCCTTTCAAAAATCCTGGGCACGCCACTGACTGAATCATGTTCCAAATTTTAAATGAACATACTTTCTAGTATCGACAATATTCATAAGAAAAATGTGCACGAAGTTAACACAAGAATATACTTTTCTTATTGAAGCATTCATATTTTCCTAATGACGTACATCTTGAATTTGTTCGGGTGGGCAATCGGGTGGGCAGACGATTTTTTGGGTGGGCGCTTACCCACCCTCGCCCACCTCTCGCGCCGTCCCTGCTGTTTGAAAAAAATCAGTCCCGTCATATTTGAAATTTTGAATGACTTAGTAAATAGAATCATGGCTATTTTTATGTGGCGGTTATTTCTCTTGTAATTTTTATACCTCGTATTTAATTACAGAATAAGTGGTCTTTTATACAGGGTGACAAGAAATAACCCGTACAAAGTTTGGCGTATCCTGCCAAGAATGTAGTGTACCGTAGCCAAATAATTGTTGTGTTATTGGATTCTCCATAGTCTTTTGTAACTGTACTTGTTGTTTCGGCTTCATAGCGATTACAGTCTTTGTGTTTCAGACTGTCAACCAAACGCAGTGCAATTTTTTAACTGTGGCGTCAGGGAAAGCGTCAATGTGAAATTGTTCGTTTGCTGGGTGTTCCAAAAATGACAGTCTCAGATGCAGTTCGGCGATTCAAGGAGCTCGGCCATGAAGGCGACCGTCCCAGAAGAGGAAGAAAGCCTACCATCAACACGTCCCAGAACCGCAAGATCATCAAAAAGCGAGTTCAGCGAAATCCGAGGGTCTCCATGAGAAAAGTCGCCCGTGAGATCGGGATCAACCGCGAATCGGTGCGGCAAATGGCGAAAAAGAACGTCAACCTCAAGGCGTACAAGCTCCAAAAAGTTCAGCTTCACACGGACGAAATCAAGCGCCTGAGACTCAAAAGATGCCGCCCTCTGAAGTGCCGGGCCGCAGGTCAGCAATGGGAGCGCATTCTTTTCACAGACGAGAAGCTGTTCACCGTGGAGCAGGCGCACAACCACCAAAACGACAGGACCTGGTCTGCAGAGGCTCCCGGTACCTCAGTCATCGTCCAACACCGCCAAAATCCGCAGTCGGTCATGGTGTGGGGCGGAATTTGCGCAAGCGGCAAGACGACCCTGGTTTTCGTGGATCAAGGGGTCAAAAGCAACCAAGAAGTGTACCGCCGCAACATTCTCGAGAACGTTGTCCTTCCGTGGGCCCAGCAGCACTTCGGCGATACACAATGGACATTCCAGCAAGTATCCGCTCCGGCCCACAGGGCGAAAATGACGCAAGCGTGGTGCAGAACCCATTTTCCGGACTTCATCGCATCGATGGAATGGCCGCCCTACTCGCCGGACCTCAACCCAATGGACTACAGTCTGTGGTCGATTTTGGAGGCCAGGGTATGTGATAATGCCACCACAGTTTGGAGTCGCTGAAGCAATTGCTGCGTCATGAGTGGAACCGATTGTCGCCCGAGGACCTGCGGCCCATTGCCCAACATTTCAAAGCCCGTTTGGACCTCTGTATCGCCGCCCAGGGAGGCCACTTCGAAACCAGTTGAACATCTTGTTCCTAAGGTCCCATGTCATTGTTCTTCAGTGTTGTTTTGCTCAATTGTTTCGGTTTAATAACTTTACGATCACAAACATTAGTACGGGTTATTTCTTGTCACCCGATATATATTCTTAGTCTGGGCTATCGGCTATCATTCAAGAAAGAACTGACTTTTTCTAATATCCATGGCGAAGAGTATATTATTTGTATGGTAGTTAGTCCATTTCTTTTATTCGCTCTAACAGTTTTGTTACTTTTTGATTGTGTAACGAAAGTACCTCAGGAAGTATTAGCTGGAAATTTAGAGATTTTGAGTTGGATTTTTTTAGAGGAGTCAGATAATGCTGAAAACTGGTCATTCAACAGGTTTCAATATAGCAGGTAAAAATCGAATTTTCACTGTTAACCAATTTTCAGCGTTATTTGACTCCTCTAAAAATCCAGCGCCAAAACCATACTTTCAATATTGTAAATTCATAAATACTGACCTACAATTTTTGTACATTGAGATGCTGAGTCAGACTACATTTTAGTGAAACAGACATACTCCTTTTAATAGGATGCACTGCAACCATATCATTAGCAAATAAACTTGGGTGCGTTGATTCGAGAAATGTTTTCCTAAGTATTATCCTAAAATTAAATATTTCATATAACTTACACTTAAAGAAAAGTTTGAATTCTTAAAATTCAGCAATTATTTCTAAACATCGGTGAAACAAGTAAGGTTTGTTATAATGGCCGCGGTGGCTCAGACTCAGTCCGTGCTTGGCCACGAGAGAGGCAGGTCGAAGCTAAGCAGTCGTGCGGGCTTAGATAACGCGTGACGCGGAAAACCGAGTGCGAGTGTTGGGCCAAGTGGAAAATAGGACTCTGATCGGTAATAGTATTTGACAATAGTTAATAAGAACAAAAAGGATAGAAATGGAACGTGAAAATACCATTTTGATAAATTTCGCATATGGAGCAGCAAAACCCAGTGCAATGGACGTGCATGAGTTCATTTACAGTAAGTTTAAACTCAATATTGATGAAATTTTAGCAATACAAATACCGACAACTGCGCGAGGTGTTTATTTGAAATTAGTGCGACAACGTACTATGTTAAAATTGCTAGAACAGTACCCAGGTGAATTAGAATTTAAGTATGATAATGGGAACGTAGTGAAAGTAAAAATTAGCGACGCAAGTCGAACAGTGAAATACGTACGTGTATTTAATTTACCTATGGAAGTTGAATTAAGACAAGTGCACGGGAAATTTAGTGAATATGGAACAGTGGATGAAGTGACAGAAGAAATGTGGAGTGAAAAGTTTCGTTACCCCGTGCCCAGTGGCGTACGTACGGTAAAAATGTCATTAAAGAAGCCAATACCATCATTTGTAACTATAGGCAAATATAAGGCCCACGTGATATATACGGGACAAACTCCAACGTGTGAGTTCTGTGGTTCGGATGAACATTTAAGATACAGTTGTAACCAGCGGCAAATGACTACCCTACGGGTCCCACCGAAAGTCAAGGCAACCTACAGTAAGGCAGCTTTGCTCAGTGAGACCGACATAGTAAGCTCAGAGGGTTTAGCTAGTGCATCAAATCAGAAGAAAAATGAGGTTACCTCACAAATGAAGCCAACCAGTAATAATGAGATGGGAAAACAAATAGGAAGAACACAAGAGGAGGGAGCAAATAAAAAAACGTCAGAACCTCAAGATAAAAAACACTCGAAGGAAGAAAAAGAATCAAGAGAATCAATGAAGAGTGAGAAGAAAAAGGAAGAATTCATGGACACATCCCTCCCCCCCACTACCTTATCACCAGAGAAAACTGCATCCGCCACTAAATCACTGAGTGACAAACAAGAATCAGAAGAAGACAGTGATCTCATTTCCACTTGTGGGAGTGAGAATAGTAATCAAATGAAGGTAAGTGAAACTAAGCTTAAACGAAAAACAAAAACAAAAAACTCTATAGCAAAACGGCGTTCTACCAGACGATTAGGAAATAACTTTTCAAATAGTGCTCCAATTATTGGATTAAATTCTCCAGTAGTGAAGATGGGGACTGGTAATCGAAGTAAAGAAAGCGAAAAGGCAGCTCAAGAACATAGTATTTAGAGTAATTTATTTATATGGAAAATATGTATTATACAAAAGTGTGGATTATTTTAATACTATTAATAGTATTATATAGGAATATGGAAACAACAGTAATACGAGTTGCAAATATAAATATAAATAATATACAAAATGAAACAAAGTTAAAATCACTACGTAGTTTCTTGCATCAAAAAAGTATAGATGTTGCGATGTTGCAAGAAGTAGGCCGAAATTCGCTAGAATGTAATCAAAATTACATAGAATATAATAATTATAATTCAAGTGGTACAGGAACTGCAATTTTAGTTCGTAAAGGACTATCATTTATCCAAGTACAAAAAGAATCCAGTGGAAGACTAATCATGGGAAAATTGGGAACCTTGACATTAATTAACGTTTATGCCCCGTCGGGATCAAGATACCGGAACGAAAGAAGTAATTTTTATACATATACAGTACCACAATACATTGCAGGTAGTGCAGGTTCAATGTATTTAGCAGGAGATTTTAATTGCGTATTATGTAATGTGGACCAAACACCGGGTTATAATTTTTCAAATGCTTTGCAAAAATTGGTGCACAACTTGCAGTTAAAGGACGTGTGGCAAGAAAAAAGAGGCAATGAACTCGGATACACATACGTCACTGCAACTAGTGCCTCGAGAATAGATAGGTGATATGTTTCAAGTGAACTAAAATCAAACATTACCTCTGTTCATATGGAACCGGTGATTTTTAGTGATCACCATGCTGTAATTACAACAATGAAATCACCGGTAAGGTTAACTAGAATAGGGAGGGGAACTTGGAAAATGAATACATCACATTTAATTGAAGAAGATTTTAGATTTGGCTTTGACAAACAGTGGGAAAAATGGACTAAGAGATCGTTATATGAACAAAATATTAATAGATGGTGGACAGAAATTTTTAAGCCAAATTTCCAAAGATATTGTAAACAATACTCCTGGGAAAAACAACACGAATGGTATAATAAATTTAATTTCCATTATGCAGTATTACACGATATATATAAAAAAAGAACAATGACCGTGACACGCAAACGAAAATTAAAAAAGTAAAAGCACAACTACTGCGCCTACAGGCAACAAAAGTAGAAGGAATACGTATACACAGTGCGCTCCCCAACATAGATATTGAAGAAGAAATAAATTTAGTTCACGTAACAAATATATATCAGCGACAAAAACAGAGTCTGATAACAGAAATGCAGGATAATCATGGAGTAGGCCATAATGAGGGGAACCAAATACAACAAATAGTGTATAAATATTTGAAAAATAAATATTCAAACGCATATCAAAATAATGAGAAGGCTGGTCAATTTTTAGACAAATACATACCAATCCTGAAATCAGAAGAAATGGTTGGATTAAACCAACCATACACAAATGAAGAAGTGTATAAAGCAATAGTACAGGGGGTACGGGGAACAGCACCTGGGGAAGATGGAATAGCGACTAATGCATATAAAGTTTTATGGCCAACAATGGGTAATACTTTAACAAAATGGGTTAATACAGTATTAAACAAAAATAATTTAGTAAATTACGAGACAACAGGAATAATAATTTTAATACCAAAAAATAGTCAACCCAAGGAGATGAAAGATTACAGACCAATAACTTTATTTAACACAGACTATAAAATACTGACTAGATGTGTAGCAAATCGATTAAAGTTGATTTTGACAAAACTGGCTACACCATATCAATATGGAGTAGTTGGAGAAAAAAAAATATACCATTTATTGACACTATTACGAGATGAAATAATAAAATCTCAAGACTCCCAACGAAATAAATACCTCGTAGCGATTGATTATTCACAGGCATTTGATAGAGTGGGACATAGTTTTTTGTTAAAAACAATACAAAAGATGGGTATTCATGGACAAATGTATGAAAATATTAAAACATTAGTGACAAATATAAGCTTAAAGGCAAAAATCAATGGGTTTTTAACTAATAAATGCATAGTCAAAAGAGGACTTCCGCAAGGAAGCCCATTAAGCTTACCCCTTTTTGTAATGGCCTTGGCACCTTTCCTTCAACACTGTCGCACGACCGTAAATAATAACATTACAGGAACAGAATTTACGATTGGAGCTTATATCGACGATGTCACAGTCATATGTCAAAATCAGGCAGCGATTAAGAACTTAATGGAATGTATACGACAATATGAAATAGAATCTGGTGCCTTAGTGAATAAGACTAAAACGTGTTACTTAACATTAGGAAAACAACACGAACAGCCACCTGACGTGACGTTTAAAAAAGTGGATCAAGTTAAAATCCTAGGAGTGTTTTTTACAAATGACACTACAAAAAGCATAAAACTTAGTTATGATAATATATATCAGAATATTAATTATACCATACACAAATTTATACAACGACCCTTCACTTTATGTACGCGAGTCAAAATAGCAAATGTATATAAATTATCAAAACTGTGGTATGGAGCCCAAATTTGGCCATGTGATAATCGTAACTTAGCACGAATAAAGAAAAGTTTAAACCGGTTCCTTTGGGCAGGAAAAGTTTTCCGAGTGAATCAGCAGACACTTAGCTTACAAAAACAGCAAGGAGGAATGAGTTTGGTGGACGTTGGTAAAAAAACAAAAGCTTTGTTTAATCATCGATATTTTTCAATGATTCAATCTAAAGAAAATGTCGAGGACATTCCAGGGTATACATATATAAGAGATATTCCATTAGAAGCACCAGTGAATGAGATCAAAATTCCCACTTCCCAAAAAGTATATCGAGAAGCTATAATGGAATATTTATATGGACTTATAAAGAAAATAGACTATAATCAGCTAACAGTGAAAGATTTGTACAATCAATACCTTACTCAAAATATGGATACGCCGCACATAGTGAAGAAACACCCACAATATAATTGGAACAGATTTTTACCAATATCTCGGCAAAACACTTATCCAATAGACAATGCAGTCAATGGTACCAAGTTGTTCACGAACTAATTGATAATAAAGCAAAACGACATCGGTTGGGGTTTAGTTCAGACCCTAATTGTGAGCAGTGTTTATTAGAAGATACAATAGCACACAGGATGACGTACTGTGGAAAGGCAAAACAAGACTGGCCGGTACTCCAAATAATGATAGCACATATAAGTCGATCATCAGTTCAGTGTATTACTCCGAAAGTAATAATTTTTCCGGAATTTAATTTTTTCCCTGCTACAAAGCATCGAGCGATACAGTGGATTATAGGTACGTACATGATATATATTTTTTTCAATGGACAAACAGGAAACAATATGAGGGACTATTACCGAAGTGAATATGGCAAAATTTTACCTAGTAAAAAAAAAATGTTATATGCAAACTATATTCAACACACACTGTATGACTCAACAATAATGTAACATTTGTGAATGTAACCACAAATGAAATATGGTTAAACCTTGTTAAAAAGTAGTAGAATGTAATAGCTATATTGTAAATAAAAAAAAGAAAAAAAAAGTCGGTAACGCGTCTGACTACCATGCTCAAGGTCCAGGGTTCGATCCCCGGCCGGTTCAAATCCGGGAACTTTTCTAACGGTGGAAGCGGCCCCGGCGCCCACCCAGCGTCGAATAACATGGGTACCTGGGGGAAACCCTGGGGGGTAAAGGCGGTCAGGGGCGTGATGCTGATCACATCACCCCCACTCACGACCGGATCAAGAAAGTGTGGGGCGTTACCCCCACACCCCCTATACGCCTTCATGGCGTGGTGCTATGCACAGGGGAACACATTACCTTTACCTTTTATAAATTCATAATCAAATGTTGATGATAATCTGTTACCGTGGACGTCCGCAGGATTTTTTCCAGGGAGGGGCAAGCAAGGTAATTTTTTTCCAGGGGGGAAAAGGAGGCATATTTTACCCCATAATAGTGATGCTCCCTCAAAAAAAAAAAGTTTGTCTGAAATTATAATGTTCCTCCAACGCACTTATAATAATGAACACAAATTACTGTGACTGAAATGAAATTATGTGAGAAATATATAATTTTTAAGTGAACATTAATTTTCCAGGGGGGTCGTGGCCCCCCTTGCCCGCCTTCCGGACGTCCATGTCTGTTACCAAAAATTTGTCCTTTTTGAAAGTTCATATAATTTAATGCACTGTATCTCATGTATTCTTCTGTTGTAACTACTGTGATGTGAATGTGTGCGTTTTAACAGTGACATCGCTAAGGGCGGCCTTGGGGCACTGTCCCCTCTGAAACTTTCACGTACCTCGCCAAAATTTTCCGTGCCTTACGGGTAATTTTAGTTTAATATCATAAAAAACTTCAAAGAAAACTTTACATGTAGACCACAATCGGTTTCGTTCTTTTAGCTATTGTATTTTGCATTTGTTTGCATATTAAATACATACATCATACATACATACATATACCGCGTGAGGCACCTAAAAGTACCACCTGAAATAGCGAAGAAACCAGAAACAGTAGCGATGTGAGGTTTGCGGGAAACAATAATATCAAATGGGGCTCGTAAATCGGAGGTATGGGGTGGGTCGAAAAATATCGACAAATGGGGCATCTGGAGCAAAGTCATATTTTTTTAAATGGAACGATATACAATGACATGCATAATATAAAAGAGCACACGCAGAGAAACACAACGCCGTTGGTCTCATGCATCTACTGCACATAGGAACGAAGATATGGCCATGTGAAAATATGTAAACAAACTAACAAGTGGCCCACTTGACCGTCAGTACCACGGCATGTAATACTTCTCAGGTGCCTGACAGAACTGCCTTTACGCAGAGCAAGTTTTGATAGCAAGTCCACGAGATCGTGTTAGTTCATAGCGTTACGTATCCCTCATTTTCATTTTCGAGTTACGTGTAGCTAGGCAGCCTGGCAGGAAGTATAGGAAAGTGTTAACTTCAGCACCAGCTCAGCGAAAAGCATTCGCCAATATTTGCAAAGGAAAATTGATGAGAGAGAAAAAGGGGAGGAGTTTTGATGAGGAGGAATGCAAGTGGGATCTGGCTCGAGAGAGAGAGGGAGTTGGTCTTGGGGTTTGAAGAGAACAGGAGAGTGGTTCAGGAGGAAGAAGAAGGGAGTTTTGAGTATTGGAGAGAGGAGAGGGAGTTTGATTTTGAAGGAGATTGAGGCTGGATGCGGACTTTCAGAAACTTGTTTGGAAGTGGAGTGCAGCGAAGCTGAGTGAGAATTTGAGAGGCGAACTTCAGCAAGCAAGTGACAGTTACTATAGAAACTCTTCGGTCCACGATTCTAAAGAGAGACAGATAATATGCTTTTCTAATGCCATCCTTTGCCAATGCAGACTTAAGGTCATAGTAACCCGAATCATGAGAGTTGCCATTTTATAAAGGGTTTTATATATTTAAGTTTATTCTGGTACCTCCTGCAGTATGCAGATGCAGCCAAGCGAGAGCTTACGAGCTACCGCTAACCCCCAATAGAATAATATCTTTAATCTAAAAGGCTCCAGGTCTGATCCCCGAACCTTTCGAGGTTCACCTGTGTCACAATACGTGGTGCAGGTGCGGAATTTCATCAATTTCTATACAAAATGTGATGAAAATTAACGTCATTTAGCCCCCCTCCCTAACCCAAGGATTTGGCTTTTCTTTTGACACAAAGGGATGTGATGAAAATGTGTGAAATAACAGTCAACAGCGAACCCCTTTAACAACAGGAGATTCACCCTTTCTTCCAAATTAGAGTAATTAGTGCACTATCAACGGTAACTAATGTTATTTCAAATTGCACGTATTGGAGCTATCTAAACTTACATTGGTGAACGTGAAAGTCTTATATAGAAATTGGCAGCGACGATACGAATGTTAATTATGTAAGATGTTGAAATTTGAGTCACTTCCCACCCTGATAGGCTAATCACCGCCGCAGTCAAGCGCAATACAATGCGAAGGAAAAGAAAATAGAATGTTTTCTTCCATAGCCGCGGGCGATCTGGGTACAGCCCAGCGCCCTAGCTTCGTCGCGGTTGTCCGCGTCGGGCTGGCACTATTGTATCGGGAGCGTCCGTCATCCCGCGTCACGGAAGGTGTTGTCGGACTTTAGGGAGGCCCATTTTGCCAAAAATGCGGCCGGCCCAGGGACGTCCTTGGACGTTTCTCTATCGCTTCGCTCCTGGTAGACCTGTGGTTCGTTCGCGGACCCGGTACCCTGGCTATGACAGATCTCCCATCTGGAAACTTTTCATCATTTCCAGGATTTAATCTACTTTTGAAAAGTGCAAATTCAAATTTGATGATCCTTTGACGCAAAATTTAGATTGAATTTTTTACATGACTTTTGTACGTGATTTATGTGATAAGTGATATAACAGTGCAGTAAGCTACAGACATTTTGTGAACGACTATTTTTTTTACATTTTATGTTCGCGATAATTTTGCTCAGATCATGTTTCAGTTTTACCTTTCACGTCTTTTAATTAATTATATCCTTAACTAAAAGTGAATAGTAAGATTATCGCTAAGGAGGAAAATAATTTAGTCTTGACTCCGACTCATTTGCACTATATATTCATCGAGTCCAGCAGCGAGTATGCTGAGTCATTTTTTTTGTTGTTTATTAATTAAAGTTCTTTAAAGTTAAAATTTATTTTCGTTCAAAACAGACCGTAAATTGTCAATGATCTAAAATGCATGAGCTATAAACTGTTCAGATTATTGCCAAGAGGATATTAATTTTAAATAAATGTAGTTTTGGGAACGAACAAGGTTCCGCGGTCGACTCATTTATATTCGTAATGACACAATGCTCCTAGCTCCTCAAAGAAGGATGCTTAGCTTCAGGAGATAGTCGAGGAATTCACGAGTCAGTCGTTTTGCCTTACGTTACCTTAATTAAGGACTAAATTGTTTTATTAAACTATGTGTTGACATGTGAAGAAATGAAACGCCATTATACTTCTGGCAATGAAGCAGCAATTATGTCCGCTACTGTACGCTGGTCGTACGTAGTTAGAGTGACGCTACCATTAGTTCAGAGTATAAACCGCTCGATTAATTAGTGGATTCTGGTTTAGAAATAAAAGGTGCTTTAGTTATATGCATAAATAGGTCGAGAAATGAATAATGGTGAATAAAGCGCATATATAGATAAATAAAGCAGTCTGCTAGGGCAGAGTGTAAGATGTTTTAAGCCAATGAAAAGGCTTTACTGAGATGAATCAGTACGTACACATATTATATATATATATTTCTGTTTCAAGCACCCAAAAGTTAGGCAAAGCCAACTTATAATGATTTAACTGGACACAATTAAGAGAGCACGGCGCGGATGTTTCTCACATGTTTGCGAGATCTTTTTTTTTGTTGTTGATATTTTTTTCCCCCTCTCTGAGCTATTGCTTTGATGGACAGTTGAATATTCCTCCTACGCATTCATTTTATAGCTCATGACAAATTTTAATACCTTAAATTTCATGTGTATTTATATTATATCTACTGTTCAAACTTAAAGCGCAATTATGATATTTATATTTCGAGTTACGGCATTCATCAATATCAACGTTCCTTAGCGTTAATTAACAGATTTGATTTCGCGTGCTTACCTAATCACGACGTTAATCACTTACTCACTGAATAACAGATACACGTTAGAGATTGTTTAAATTAAGATAAAATTCATTATCAATTTTCATTAAATAATGTTAAAGTTTTGCGAATTTGTACCTATATTTAGAATTAATAAAGCAGAATCTTGTACGCCTTCCCCCTTAAGACCTCACCGTGTTTACATTCAGTCAGACCCTAAACAAGCGGAGAATACGTAGGAATTTGAGCAACCACTAATGATGAGAACGCGTTTTAGCAGTCACAGAGGTTTTGTAACATCATCTCTGTCCATCACAAGGACACGAATAACAGCAAAAGCTATTTGGGCGATTTTACGAAAAGTATTTATTTTATATGTGAATATTTATTGGTTATTAAACGCATGGTTGTACTTTACTCAATTTATTTGCCAATTATGCACACTAGTTAGTTGGAAGAGTGTGACGTTCACAGGGCGACGTTAGAAGTTTATGCAATGCGCATTTATACAGTGAGATTTATGAAGTAGCTCCACATAATGAATAAATGGTGAAAAAATACGAAATAATATGTAAATGCGCTTAGTGAATACCATTTTCTCCAGTTACCCAGGGATCCCAAATAACTGGTGAAAGTACCTTCTGCTATCGGCAGAATGGCGATAATGTCCAGTCTGAATAAATACTTTAGTAAATGTTACGTATATATAAATATGCAAAGCATATTTTAATAGAGACCCGTGAACAAAATATTTTCTTGACCCTTCGTGTGATATAATACTAGTAATGGCTGAACTATATTCACATAATTAAGGCATTTTATTTTTTCCCTTCTTGCCCACCCACCCTACATATATTTAGTTCCAAAGAGAATAGTTGTAATTTGCATTAATATAAAAGAATAGGAAACGCATAGCTACGATATAATTTTAAATATGTCAATATAGAGCTCATATCACGCCTAATTAAAGAGAATTCAGCGCACTAAGTGGTCCAAAAAGGATTGCAACCTTTTTCACTTTGCATAGTTTGTTAGTAAATATAATATTATATCTTAATTTCCCATCAGTTCAGGCGTTATCATTTTGGGAAATATTTTTCGCAGCGTTTCAGTATCCGTATGTACTTTGCATAAGGTATTAATAATAGCGATCTTTGCCATATGTTTTCTAATACGATTATTTTATTGTGTTCTCGTTTCCCGTGCTCCAAGCCTGTCAAATAACGTTTGAAATACAAGATTAGCATAGGACTGAATGACCCAGATAACGATTTCATTTCATACGGAATCATTGTTATGATCAAGTTGCATAGAACTCGAACAAGATACATTCACAAATATGTAGTCACGTTTGTTACGTAACGACACGCGCTTGGATCTTTGGCGCATGGATGTTTCGCATCCACTATTTCTTTCTGTCCAGAGCGCCGCGATGAATCCGAGCTGCAAACCAAGAATTTACCCCCCCCCCTTTTTCCTTTTCCCCTCCAGATTTCCAGTTAAGCTTCGTCCCATCCCGGCGACTCACATTTCTTGCAAGTTAATTTCCTCCATTCCCTTTTACCGGCGTCAGTTAATTCCAGCAAACTCCGAAGGCTGCGATTCAGCGTTCGCATACATCCAGTAACCTTGGACAGTTCCGGCCAAACGATGAAAATTGATACAATGACAGGATTGCAATATGACAATGCACAATGGCTAACTCCGCTCCTTTTCCAAGGAACTGACTCTGAGCAACGATACATCTCCCGTTACTTTTTCCTGACTTCGCATAATCTGTTGCCTAGCGGCGACTCTATTGCTCTCACAGCCGGGCATGTTCCAGCATGCTTACCTTTTAGAATTTCCCCACCCAAGAATTTTCCCCCCTAGAGTTATTCTGACGTCATGACTTTCTTGCACTTCGGATAATAACTCGATCCAGCGTTCGACGTCGAAACATCAATTCCAAGTTGGCACTTCGAAATCTTCATACATCTAAGACAAAAATTCAGTACTAATAATGGTGAACTGTTGGAGTTATTTAAATAAAGCATTCAGATATATAATGTAGTATGGATATGACAAGTACTTTGACAATTTATTTTTGCTGATGAGATTGTTCATATTCGTCAATAAATAGACACGACAATTGAGATGAGGCATGTTCAATTACATTTTTAGTTAGTTTACTAATTTCTCTTCGACTAGTACCTAAGGGATACTACGTCATTATTGCGTCACTTCAATTCATTTTACGTCACCTACATAATTAACATTTGAAGATAAATTCAAAGAATTTGGTTCCGCTCATTTGCCTTTTTTATTATCACCTCTTTAGATTTACAGGCAATTAGTGCAATTTTGTTAGCCTTCGATCAATATTTCCAACACGTTTACACTCCCGTTATGGTAAAATAATGTCTCACATCGTAAACCTTCACATTTTTAGCATATCAGTTATTTAAAATTGATTTACATTCTTCATTGTTTTTATTATTAGTTATTATATTTTTTTTGACATTATGCCCTATAGTTAGTGATTTTGTACTTTTATTTGAATGGCATACTCTCGGTTATTGTGATTTTAAAGACTGTATTTTGAAACCTTTCCCTGTTCCTTTTTTTTAATTGACCACCTCATTCCTATCCTCACCTAATAATGTCTCGTATCTCCATGACGTCTACATCGCATAGCAGAGATTTCCTGAGACGCCTTCAACATTGGAATTCTACGCGCCGGCGACCTTCAGAGAGCAACTCCATTTACCATCGCCTCTCAGTTCGTGGAGTCAACAATTTCAGTTTTCACCCGGCATACATAAACCCGCCGAGTACTTCGCATTACCTCCTCGAACTCAGGACTGCACTGCGACCGTCGGCCGATGGGATTTGTGCTAGCCACCAGAGCACACCTTCAGTTTTCTCCCATTTCTACGCTCCGGCCCTCAAGATGCAGCGGATACACGCCCCCTTTTCCTAAAAGTACTGTCTATATTTCCGCTGGAACTCCAGTCAGAACTACATTCCAGCTCAAAGTGATGCAGTGGATGAAAACTTTTCCCGTCATGTGTCCCAGCCTACAAGTTTCAAGTGGCCAGAAGAAAACATGACACATTTTACCCCATCTTCAGTATCCTTCGATTTGGTTACCATTCAGACGCCCGTACGCAGCAAGACCAGCTTTACTTTCATGTACGGTCCCCACCACAAGTGTGTTACCATCTTCGAGTGCAGGCATATGCAACCCGACAAGCACACCTACTTTAGCTGTTACTTCTACAGCATGGCAGACTTTACGAGACTAGGTTCCCTAGTCCGGTGAACAGCATTCTCCCCTGGATGATTAATTTTACAGTACAGTTAGCAGCACAAATTAATCCAACTGCTTCTTCCTTCTGTTCACCCTCCGATCTTCAAGATTTACCCCCCACCCCTCATCAAACGTCCCTCACCCAGAATTTTACATCCAGTGGTACAATCATGAACACTTCTCGTTCCTTAAGCTACAAAAGGATCGATATTCTCACGTGATGATTGGGATGTAAATTTTGACACCCTCTTTCCGGTTTTCGCAGTTGCAAACACTTTTGCACGGACTCCATGGAATGCAGTGGATACTACACGCAAGTGCTTTCGCATGTTTTCAGAACATTCCGGACCTTACAGAGGAACTTTTACGCCATACAGCAAGGACTGTAGGATTTTAATTTTTTTACTAACCAAGATATACACATATAATGGACATTTGATTTTGATATTCCACTCATTATATATTTGTAGTGGCCTAAGTTAGGTTTCTTTACTTATCACGTGTGTATTCAAATATCTACTCATATTTAATGGACGGTATTGGACAATTTTGGTATTTTAATACGTAATGCACTATAGCATTATTCACTATAATATGATATATTTTCAACAATCTTTTTTTTTCTCTCATTTTTATTGGAAGATGGTACTTATATCTTCTATACATATATTATTCTCTCACAGAGATTCAATGGACGGAGAAACTTGCGTGTGCTTCGATACAATATATATTCACCAGGATCCTGTTATATTAGTGCAAATTGTCTTGCAATTTATTGTGGCGTGAGCAGTTGCTCCCATATTCCTAGTGTTTTGGTGTTAGCCCCTCCCCCACATGCTTAGTGGGTGGAGCCACAACTTATGGCTTTGGCCATTCTAACGTCAGTTCAGCTGACAAGTGAGTTCAGTGGTGTGTTTGATGTTTCAACATCTTTTTCATGGTTCTCTGACCCGAGCTGACGTTACCGCTTAGCTCGTGTTGATAAACATTTCTTGGAAGCCAATGTATGCGTGCTCAGCATAAATATTGTAGACGCACGCGTTCATTTCATTCATGCAAGAGACGCACGAAATATGGCATTGGACTTCTCATTTTTGATTGCCATCTCGGCTTTTAATTTTAGTTTGCTCCCACAGAGCTTTTGTCTTGATCTTCGATAGTCCAAATTAGATTACGACTTGACACCTGTCAACCGAATCTAATTTTGACTGCATTTTTTCCCCTCCCCTTTAGTTTTAGAGTTAGTCTGTAGTGTTCATTTCACTGATGTGAATGTACTATTATTTTTCTTCACTAAATAAATAGACCTTCTAAGGGACTGCATTGGCATAACCGGCACTGTACCTGCAACTTGTCTAAACGTTTTAAAAATTCAAAGGAATTTTTTTTCGCCCAGCTGGATACCGTTACGTATCCCTCATTTTCATTTTCGAGTTACGTGTAGCTAGGCAGCCTGGCAGGAAGTATAGGAAAGTGTTAACTTCAGCACCAGCTCAGCGAAAAGCATTCGCCAATATTTGCAAAGGAAAATTGATGAGAGAGAAAAAGGGGAGGAGTTTTGATGAGGAGGAATGCAAGTGGGATCTGGCTCGAGAGAGAGAGGGAGTTGGTCTTGGGGTTTGAAGAGAACAGGAGAGTGGTTCAGGAGGAAGAAGAAGGGAGTTTTGAGTATTGGAGAGAGGAGAGGGAGTTTGATTTTGAAGGAGATTGAGGCTGGATGCGGACTTTCAGAAACTTGTTTGGAAGTGGAGTGCAGCGAAGCTGAGTGAGAATTTGAGAGGCGAACTTCAGCAAGCAAGTGACAGTTACTATAGAAACTCTTCGGTCCACGATTCTAAAGAGAGACAGGTAATATGCTTTTCTAATGCCATCCTTTGCCAATGCAGACTTAAGGTCATAGTAACCCGAATCATGAGAGTTGCCATTTTATAAAGGGTTTTATATATTTAAGTTTATTCTGGTACCTCCTGCAGTATGCAGATGCAGCCAAGCGAGAGCTTACGAGCTACCGCTAACCCCCAATAGAATAATATCTTTAATCTAAAAGGCTCCAGGTCTGATCCCCGAACCTTTCGAGGTTCACACACTCAGTAAAAGTGTGTCACAAGACGATAGCAAGCAGTCGTAGTGGTAAGAGCGAAGATTATGGTGTTCACAAACATAGAAAAAGCGGACATGATCGTGATTTATGGGGAATGCCGAAAGAATGCCTCAGAAGCATACAGTGTGTACGCAGAGAGATATCCGGACAGACGACAGCCATCTCGACGTCTGTTTGGTAAGTTATTTATTAAATTAAGAGACACCGGAAGTGTAACGCCACGAGCACGTGTGCGGAACAAGCCAACTACAGGTGAGGCAGGTGCAACAAATGTTCTCGCCGCTGTTGCAGTGAATCCGCACGTTAGCTCCCGTGAAATTGCCAGGGATGCTGGGATGAGTCAGCGAAGTGTATTGCGCATTCTGCACACACACAAGTTTCACCCATATCATATCTCCCTCCATCAGGAACTTCACGGGAATGATTTTGTGGACCGTGTTCGGTTTTGCACATGGATGTTACGACACGACACACCCGATTTGTCACGTATCCTCTTTACTGACGAGGCAACTTTTACCAATCATGGAAATGTCAACCTAAGGAACATGCACTATTGGTCGGTGACAAATCCACATTGGCTTCGCCAAGTGGAACGCCAGCGCTCATGGAGTGTGAACGTGTGGTGTGGTATACTGGGTGAACATCTCATTGGCCCTTTTTTTATACAAGGGACACTGAATGCTGACCGATACATACAGTTTTTACAACATGAACTGCCTGTACTATTGGAGGATATACCACTTCAGACAAGGAGGGAAATGTGGTACCAACATGACGGGTGCCCAGCTCACAGTGCAAGACGCGCTACAGCATGTGTGGAAAATACATTTCCAAATCGTTGGATTGGACGTGGAGGGCCTGTCAAATGGCCGGCTCGTTCCCCAGATTTTGAAACCGTTAGATTTTTCCTGTGGGGAAAGCTGAAGGACATTGTCTACCGGGATGTGCCAACAACTCCAGAGGATATGCAACACCACATTACTGCGGCCTGTAGGGACATTCCCTACGAGATGCTACATTCTGTGCAACGATCTTTGCGTGGGCGCCTCGTTGCATGTATCGCAGCTGACGGCCAACACTTTGAACACACACTTTGACTGGTTTTCGCTTCTTACGCAGTGGTTCTTCGACATACTGTCATTTCATTCAAATACATGGTGCTGACGATGTCTACTGTATTTTTTCTTCCTTTAACACGTTCTGTCTTCATCTTGTCCAATGGCTTCCGACATCTCATACTTGTACATGCCGTGGTACTGACGGTCAAGTAGGCCACTTGTTAGTTTGTTTACATATTTTCACATGGCCATATCTTCGTTCCTATGTGCAGTAGATGCATGAGACCAACGGCGTTGTGTTTCTCTGCGTGTGTTCTTTTATATTATGCATGTTATTGTATATCGTTCCATTTAAAAAAAATATGACTTTGCTCCAGATGCCCCATTTGTCGATATTTTTCGACCCACCCCATACCTCCGATTTACGAGCCCCATTTGATATTATTGTTTCCCGCAAACCTCACATCGCTACTGTTTCTGGTTTCTTCGCTATTTCAGGTGGTACTTTTAGGTGCCTCACGCGGTATATATGTATATGCCCTCCCAAAATACATGAACCTAGCTACGTCCCTGTGTTTTAAAATCTTAATATTGCTTCTTATATGTTCTCATTTGTTCCTTTAACATTGTAGGTCTATGCCTCATTCGCTGCCAACGTGCCATGCATATCCCTTGGGATCATCATCGGCTTTTCAGCGATCGCATTGCCTCAGCTACAAAGCAACATGACCAGCATCCAGATTTCGGACGATGAAGCTTCGTGGATTGGTAAATATATTTAAGCACTTATTTTATTAATTAAATATCTCTTCCCGTGGCGTTTATAAATAAATAAAATACATTTTCCTTTTACATACACTATACAAAATAATAAATGGAAAAATAAAAATACATCATTCAATGTAGGAGAGCTCAATTTCAAATGAGCTGAAAATAAAATGGGGTTTCTATTTAAATAAACTAAGCTTATGTTGAAAACCGTATTTCCTTACGTAGTTGAACGTATTGTGTCCATTAGTGTCATGAGCCCCTCTCATACCTATATATCTGCGAGAGCAGTTTTTCAGTATTTATTGTTGTTTACGAAATATTTCCGGTGGTGATTTTAAATGACTCACCCTGTATATAGAAAAGAGATGAGTTTCTTTAAATTAAAGTTGATTACACACACACAAAATAAAGTTTTGCTTAATAGGTACCTATATTAACAACCAATAATTTGTGTTAATTATGTTATGTGTTATGTGTTAATAATGATTTGTGTGTGTGTGTGTGTGGTGTTTATATTGTGTAGTAGTTGTAGTGTGTTTGTGTTTATATTGTGTTATAGTTGTGATGTGTTTGTGTGTGTTTTGTGTAGTAGTTATGCTGTCTAATGTGTTTGTGTTCGTCTTGTGTAGTAATTGTGCTGTCTAATATGTTTGTGTTTGTCTTGTGTAGTAGTTCCTCCATTCATATTGGGGGTTAGGCGTAGAGCTGACAAGTCTGCACTGTAAAAAGACATGTCAAGAAACAGCAATATAAGGCCATGGATGTTCCATAGGTAAAATATTCCGGAGGTAAAATAGTCCCCCGTTCGGATCTCCGGGTGGGGACTACTTTGGGAGGTCCCTGGACTATGGATAAGATCTACGTTAGGAATAAGGATATTAAATTAGGCACCTGGAATGTTCTGAGCCTTTACCGGCCTGGGGCATTTCAGTGTACAGTTAATGAGATAGTGAAGTATAAATTAGATGTAGCAGCTGTCCAGGAAGTTAGGTGGCCAGGAGAAGGGAATTGTAAAACTAAAAATTATACTTTTTTCTATGGTGGTACTGAAAATCATAATTTTGGAACAGGCTTTTTCATAAATAATAGAATTATCTCGGCTCTTAAAACAGTTGAATATATTAATGATAGGATATCGTATGCAGTTTTACAGGGTAGGTGGTGTAAAATTATTTTAATAAACATACATGCACCAACGGAAGATAAAGATGATAATACTAAAGATGATTTTTATTCAGAGTTAGAACAGATCTTTGATAAATTTTCCCAGTATGATATGAAAATTCTGTTAGGTGACTGTAATGCACAGATTGGCAAAGAAGAGACATTTAAACCCACGATTGGTAAAGAAAGTCTTCATGAATTAAGTAATGATAATGGTATAAGATTGATTACTTTTGCAACCTCAAAGAATTTAATTGTGAAAAGTACCACTTTTAAACATAAAGATATCCTAAATATACCTGGTCTTCTCCAGATGGTAAAACTCATAATCAGATAGATCATATTCTCATTGATAAGAGAAGGCATACTAGCATAATTGACGTTCGTACACATAGAGGTGCTGACTGTGCCAGTGACCATTATTTAGTAATTGCTAAATTAAGAGAAAGACTCTCAGTGATAAATCATAAGCAACAAAATCTAAAAGTTATAAAATTTGATACAGGAAAGTTTGCTGATGAAAGAATTAAGAAAGATTACCAAATTAAACTGTCAAATAGATTTGATGTTTTGCAGGATTTAAATGATGATAAAAATATAAATGAAACAGACGTAAATAAGAATTGGGAGCACATACGTAATGCAATTGAATCAGCAGCTAAAGAAAGTATAGGATACCATAAACCAATAAAAAGTAAGCCATGGTTTGATAATGAATGTCATAATCTAATAGAAATAAGAAATCAGGCTAGACTTAGGTGGTTAAATAACTCGGATGATACAAATCTAAGCAATTATAATAGAATAAAGCGAGAAGTTAACCGCACGTTTAGAAGTAAAAAAAGAGATTACTTGAAAAGCAAAATTAACGAAATTGAAACAAACAGCAAAAATAAAAATATCAGAGATTTATATAAAGGTGGTAATGAATTTAGAAAGGGGTGGCAACCTAAAGGAAACTTGATAAAAGATAAAGACGGTGATTTTCTAGCTGACCCAAGCGATATTCTAAATAGATGAAAGAACTATTTTAATGACCTTTTAAATGTTCATGTAGGAGATAAATCAGAAGTAAATGAAGTACACACAGCAGAACCTTTAGTTCCAGAACCTAACTTGACGGAAGTTAAAGATGCTATTAAAAGGCTAAATAATAACAAAGCACCTGGCATTGATTTAATACCAGCTGAGTTAATTAAATATGGTGGAAATTCATTAATATGTCAAATTCATAAATTAATTTGTTTAATATGGAATAAAGAAGAAATCCCTCAACAGTGGAAAGAATCCATAATTGTTCCTGTGTTTAAAAAAGGTGATAAAATGAACTGCAGTAATTACCGTGGAATTTCTCTACTCTCAACAACATATAAAATATTGTCTAACATTCTTTTAACAAGACTAACCCCATATGCTAATGAAATTATAGGTGATTATCAATGTGGATTTAAACGTAACAGATCAACTACAGATCAAATTTTTCACATCAGACAGACACTTGAAAAAAAGTGGGAATATAATCAAAATGTCCATCAGCTATTCATTGATTTCAAAAAAGCATATGATTCGGTCAAAAGAGATAAATTATATAATATATTAGGAGAGTTTGGAATACCTAAGAAGCTTGTTAGTATGATAAAAAGATGCACCAGTGAAACAGAAAGTAAAATTCGTGTGGGTATTAATATGTCTGACAAATTTACAATTCATGATGGTTTAAAACAAGGAGATGCATTATCTCCATTGCTCTTTAATTTTGCCTTAGAATATGCTGTAAGGAAGGTAAGAGAAACTAAAGAAGGACTAAAATTAAATGGTGTGACTCAGTTGTTAGCATATGCAGATGATGTAGACTTACTGGGGGATGATGTGAATACAATTAAGAATAATGCTAGAATATTTTTCAAAACTGCTAAAGAGATAGGTTTGTAAGTTAACAAAGAGAAAACTAAATATATGCTTACAGGCCGAAACCAAGTGTTAGGTAATAATCAAAATCTAATTATTGATAACAACTCGTTTGAACCAGTTTCCAAATTCAAATACTTAGGAGTAATATTAACAAATGAAAATGATATTAAAGAGGAAATAAAAAGTAGGCTTAATTCAGGAAATGCATGTTACTTCTCTCTTCATAAACTTTTGTCTTCTCGTTTAATATCTAAGAAACTAAAAGTTAAAATATACAAAACAGTAATTTTGCCTGTAGTATTAACATTATATGGGTGTGAAACTTGGTCCCTTACATTGAAAGAAGAACATAAATTGAGAGTATTTGAAAATAAGATCCTTAGGAAAATATTTGGACCTAAAAGGGATGAGGAGACAGGTGAATGGAGAAGGTTACATAATTTAGAACTACATAATTTGTACTCATGTCCAGATATTATTAGAATAATTAAATCAAGAAAACTTAGGTGGGCAGGCCATGTGGCACGAATGGGAGAGGAAAGAGGAGTTTACAGAATTCTTGTTGGGAAACCAGATGGTAAGAGACCTGTAGGAAGGCCAAGACGAAGATGGATTGACAACGTTGAGATGGACCTAAAGGAAATCGGTAGGGATGGAAAAGAGTATATAGATCTTGCTCAAGATAGGGACAGATGGAAGGCCTATGTTGCTGCAGCCATGAACCTTCGGGTTTAAGAAGGCTAGAGAGTTAGTTAGTTAGTTTTCCCGTGGCGTTGCAATGCATACAAAACAACAACTTGAAAGTCAAGTTTACTCAACCACTCACATTCTTCTCTCTCAAATTTATGAACCACCCTCATGCAGTGGCGTGCCCAGGATTTTCGAAAGGGATGGGTTACGTACACTTTTTCTGGTAGTCAGCTCTCATTTTGCAATCTTTTCCTACCTTTGACGTTCTTTTTTTTTATTAGGAATACTGGGCTAAAGGGGGAGTTATAACTCCCACCAAACCCCCCTTGGGCACGCCACTGCCCTCATGGCATTTCGTAAGTAAATATACCGGGTGTTCCGTTCAAATCTCCCTAATTTCAATTAATCGTAGAAAAGAAAGTATGAATAATAGAGTTATGAAATTTCAGAGAATTGAAGAAAAACTCATAAATTTAATTTCACACACTAATACACCTCAACATGTGCCCAATTGGTAGCACGAACAATATCCAGTATGTATTAAATTTCTTGCCATGTTCTCTCCAACATGTCCCCTGTTACTGTTGCAATCGTATCACCTATGCGGGTTCGTAACTCTGGCATGTTTTTCACTGGAGTCGCAAACAAACGATCCTTGACGTAACCCCAGAGAAAGAAGTCCAGAGGAGTGAGGTCAGGTGAACGTGGCAACCACTGTATCGGTCCATCGCTTCCAATCCAGTGATTAGGAAATGTCGAATTGAAGGACCTCCGAACATCCAGACTCCAGTGTGGGGGAGCTCCATCTTGTTGGAAGATGATGTCCGGTTGTAGAGTAACTACCTGGGGGTACTCAAACTGCTCCAACATGTCTAAGAACACAGGGAATGTGACCGAATCTTCATTGAAAACAAACGGACCGATGATCCTGTCCTTCATTAGACCACACCAAACATTCAATTTTGGGCTATCGCGGACATGTTCTCTGTACACATGTGAGTTTTCAGATCCCCAGATCCGTACGTTATGCCGATTGGCAATCTTGACACGTGAAACGTTGCTTCGTCTGAAAACAAGACGTTCTCAAGGAAGTGAGGATTCATGTAGATACGCTGCAGCATTTCCATACCAAATTCTTGCGACGCGTCTTATCATCTAGCTTCAATTGTTGCACAATCTGCACTTTATACGGGCTTCTCTGAAACCCAGCTCGAATGTCTTCCACCTTTTCCTCCGACACACGACGGCGAGCTCCACCAGATGGTTTTAGGATACTGCCGGTTGTTAAAAACTTACTAAACCACAGCCTAATTGATTTAGCATCAGGTGCAACTCCTCCGTACACTCGTCTGAAATTTCTTTGCTTTGGAATCACAGATTTGGTGTCAGCATACCACACCACTGCCTGCGCGCGTTGTTGAACAGTCGCCATTTTTATTTATGCAACCGTGGCGCTGCGTAGTGAGCAAACTGACAACTTCAAGTCATGAAAACAAAACTTGAAGATATGGTCTTTCATTTGGTGTTACAGTTATTTCACAATTCATCGTACTTCGTTCACAGTAATTAATTGGAATTAGGGAGATTTGAACGGAACACACTGTATAATATACGTAGCTACATACTCTCTGATGTCGTGACTGTCTTAATTTTTTGCTGTTAATTAATGTGCTCGATTATTTATTATTATTTATTTCTGAGCTGGGCACGCCCATTGGCTCAGTTCTATATTAACATACGAACTACAGATTGTAGCCATTTTGGCTACCTCGTTCGAGGTTAGCAAAGAAGGTTAGAACATCCAGAGACCAGATCGTGACCTTGAGTCAGCAACATTGACAACCTACGACGACTTTACGTGGGGCTGTTTGAACGATATTAGTGTTGACCGAACTGAAGACACGAATCCGAATAGAAATTGCAAACATCAAGCCTGAGGTCATTGCAAGGGGTGTCCATAACTTCCTAGACTTTCGCAACGCACACTTATTAAAAACCTTTTTCACAAACAATGTAAATCGATTGAATTGGTTTATTTTACTTCGCTTTTGCACTACTTTTGGCTAATCGTGAAGGTGAAGATGAGTGATTACATGGTGATATTGATGAAGGAACACTCGCTAAGAACACTCATCTAAATCAGAAAATGCATATTGTCACAATAGTAACACGATTAAACCTTGTTTCCGTGACAAGAAAAAACGCTACATGTGCTGACGAAAGCAGTTCATTTTTCATAAAATCAAACAAAATCTCAAACTATATGATTTTTTAAGTTTGGTTTCAAGTCTCAGGATGACAGAAGGTGGAAACGTCACGTTGTTAAGTTGTTTTTTTTTTACTGAAATATAGGCTTCCTTGGTCAGCATTGTAGTGTTCTTTCTGCCACAATAATAAAATAAACTACCAAGACAGCATATAAAAATTGCATGTTCAGGCGCATACTGCTCGATCGTCACGACACCTTTATGGCGTGTTGCTAAGGAATCTTTTTGAGTGCCGAAATACACATTTTTATTGTGCATAAATCTCCATGAAGTTTAGAATAAAATTCCTGTTATTTAATGACTTCCCCTCGTACATTTTTCAATTTCCTTACCTGATATTAAAAGTGATAAATTTTAGGTGTTTTCATGTTACTTGTAGTCCAAAAAGTATAAAATAAACTAATATGAAGACTTCAACATCAACCACTCAGTTTATAGTTTTGGTTTTAACATGGAAGTCAACAAATTTAGCAAATTTCGCACATATTACAATACAAAAAAAAATTCCATTGGAACCCATTGCCGTCCCATTATGAAATTTTGCACACTAATAGTCAATTGATGTCTTCAAAACATTTTTTTTTAAAAAAAATTAAAAATGGTGTTTTTGAGATTTTAATTTTTTTGTTTGCAAATTTTTTTTTGCAAAATTCAAATACCACAGTCATCTTGCAGTTCAAATTAAAGTTCATTAAAAGCAGAAGAGAACGACACCAATTTGAGCTCTCTAAGTCAAATAGTTCGTGATCTACAGCTGTTTAAAGATTTCAAAATGTCGTGGGATTTTTTGCTTTTTTGAAAGTCAATAACTCAAAAACTAAGAACCGAAAAAATCTTAAATTTGGCAGTTTTTGTCCTCTTGATAGGTGTACAATGTCAACTCAAGTCAAATTGTGAAGGAGGCACGTAGTTACATGTACAATGACAACTGAAGGCAAATGGGGGGGGTTACAAGATGTTACAACACGTACACTACTATAAAAGTCAAATTGAGCTTACCTACTATTTACAGAAGATGTTCGAAATGAGCCCCATTCACATTTTCGAAGGAGAATGCAGACAGAGTATCGAACAGACCAAGTAATCAGTGTTACTACCGCGATGAAGATTCAACAGGACCATTCTCCTTTTGTTCTCGTAAGCAAACAGACCGGACCGCAAACGTTTGAAGTGACTTTAAATACTGGACGTAGAAGAGCTGTAGTGTCGTACACACTGTGTTCTACTAACGTGTTTCCTGTATCTTCCGTTACCGTGGTTCTGTTTATGTGTGTGTATTGGTGGTTAAAGTGTTTGCAACGACGAGAAAAATGAATGGTGCCGGAAGGGCGTGTTTTGGCGCAGACAAAGTGGAATTATCTTTATTTTCAGTGAATGTGGCAGAAACTACCGTGCCACTGCTAGACGATTTAACTAATTGTATCCCCAACGCCATAGAATTGACCATATGTATGTTTCAGACCTTGTGAAAAAATTCCTAGAAACGCAAAGCGTCAATGACAGACGACGTCCAGGATGACCTCACATGGATGAGGCAACAGTTTTGAAGTTGGGCCCTGTGGCCGAGTGGTTAGAACATCGCGCTTCGACGCCAAGGGTCCCGGGTTCGAATCCCGCACGGGTTTGGTTGTTTGTGAATATCAATTCATCAATTTCATCACCCATCCCCATCTTCGCAAATTAGGAAAGAGGCACAAAACGCGAAGTAAAATAAACTAAATCAATCAATCAACAGTTTTGGAAGTTATAGGACGCGTGACTGTAAACCCTGAAACGTCTCTCAGACAAATAGAAGAAGCAAGTAACATTCCACGGAGTTCTATCAGTAAGGTGATAAAATTACACAAATTTCATCCTTACAAAATGCAGATAAAGCAAGAACTAGGAGATGATGATGATGACGAGTTGCGATTGTGCATGTCGGTCCTTGTCCTCCTGGTAGCAATCTCAGGGGGCGCGATGATGTGCGGTTTTGTGTACGAACGCTTGCCATCTCTTGGGAGGGGGGGGGTGTATGTATTTGTAAACACTGCTAGGATATCTCCGAATCTTGCTACAGTGTAGGAACATTTTTCCAGCTCCCACTGTTGTCTAGGATTACTACTGTAGGAGTTGGAGTCCTGTCCAATGCTGGTCATGTTCCACATTTGATTTCACGCCATTGCTAATTGGAGCTACGTAGAGACCCCGGATTTGCTGTATTATTGTTGTTATGATAAGACCTTTCAAACGACAAAATGAGCCGACCCCAGCCTACTCCCTTGTAGGGAGGGGGCGGGTAGGGAATGGTTGGCCTCAAAACGTTTCCCCCCGAACATCATGGAATACGTGTATCGCCATTTCTTCCTATTTACAGCCGTTCTCACAATACCCAGACTTTATGGGCACCCTGTATATTGCTTCTCAATATATGAATTCTGGAGAAGCCAATTTTTAAATCCCTAAGATAGATAGAGTATATTTTTTAGTTTGGATGCTACAATATATATCATTTATAGAAACGTATTTGTAATTATGCAATGCCATAAAATTGTTTCCTAGAGTATTATAATGTCTTACATCTTAGTGACAATGTCTTTCTCACGGCAACCATTATTTCCCATATCACTAACACGTTTTGTTCCATTTCAGCAAGCATTGCGCCCTTGTGTGCCTCCTTCGGCTGTTTGGTGAGCTCTTTTACGTTGGATCGACTGGGGAGGAAGACCACTCTCCTCGCACTGAACGCTCCGGTCCTTTTGGGTTGGGGCCTCATCGCTTTCGCGCACAACGTCACCTTGATCTACGCCGGAAGGGTCCTCACTGGTATAGGAGGAGGAATGTCCAGCGCCTCCGGTGCGATCTATGCCGCGGAGACATCCCACAAGAAGTACCGCGGAATGCTGGTGTGCTGGAATTCCTGTGCCGTGGCGCTGGGTACTCTTATCGTGTACATCATGGGCGCTTATACTAACTGGAGGACTGTTGCTGGAAGCAGCGCCATGTTGCCTTTTCTCGCGTGTGCGTGTATATCTTTTCTTCCAGAGACTCCAGCGTGGCTCCTGAACACAGGAAGGCCAGAAGCTGCCAGGAAAGCGCTATTGTGGTTGAGGGCAGGCAGTCCCGAAGCGGTGGACGAGTTCGAAGAGATGCTGATGGAACACAAGAAGAACCAGAGGAAAAGGCCTCTGCAGCCGTTGTCCGTCTTCACCAGACCAGAAGGATACAAACCTTTCGCGATCATGGTAATCCTGTTTGTCTGCCAGCAGTTCTCCGGAACCTTCGTGGTGTTTTTCTACGCCGTGGAGATTGTCCAGGAAGTTGGCACGGACATGGACGCACTGGTGATCACAATACTCATTGGTTTCTGCCGGTTCACCGTGGCACTCTGCATGTGCTTCGCTTTCATCAGGATAGGTCGTCGGTTTCCTCTGATCATGTCCGGTATCGTCATGGCAATATGCATGGCTATCATAGGAACGCTGAACTATGCCCAAGAGTTCCTCTCTCTCGATTTGACCGACGGACGCATAAGCTGGATCCCCGTGACCTCAATCATCGTGTACATCCTCAGCAGCACCACCGGATTCCTCACGATTCCTTGGTTGCTCAACGGCGAAGTGTATCCTGCGGAAATAAGAGGTGTTGCCAGTGGTGCGACGGTGTGTGTTGCCCACATGCTAATATTCGTAAGTGTTAAATTATTTCCGGACATGCTCGGTGCTTTAAAAAATTACGGTCTGTTTTGGTTCTACGGAGCAGTATCCCTTATAGGCTCGATATTCGTGTATGGGTTCGTACCTGAAACTAAAGGAAAATCTCTGTACGAAATAGAAAATTATTTCAGGAAGCAAAGGAACAATTTGCCTAGTATAGCCGAAAGCCCTGACGAAGGGAAAGAAATGTTAACGTACAGTATTAACAGCGATGGAAATAAATAATAAAAAGAAAGCAAAGTGTTTTAATATATGTTGAAAAAATGTGGAAACATCATTCGTCCTACATGTAACATATTAGTACGAAAACATAAAGTTCACACATAATCTCTTAAATATGCAGTCAAACCACAGAAAAGATATATATTTCTTCAGTAACCTCTTATCTGTTAGGAATGAGTATAAAAGTCAGGTATTTTACAGAACCGCTATTAAAAGCCACGCCTTCGCGGTCAGTTTTGAATGCCGAAGTCCAGAGGGTTCGCAAGTGAATGTTGTCTCGGAATTCGATGACGTCAGGCTTAGCACCCGAGCGTTGAAATTTAGCAGTGCCATCTCTTGTCTTTTTGTGGAAGCAAGATTTCGATAGGTGCCTATCAGCGCCTCCCAACGTATTATTACGATATTACGAAGCTTCTTGCGAGGGGCCGTTCCCAGTGAGAGGTCCGTGCACTGGTTTTCCTACCTGAGATGAAGATCTGTTTATACTGTATATCTTTACCTGTGGTCAAACTCACTACCATTTCTAGAATTAATATAGCTATTATATTATTTGTAGCACGGAAAAGTATCTACTACGAATATTTTTCTATTTGCTGTTGCTTTAGTTCATTTTAAGTCATATTTCTGCCACTTTTAGATACTCGTGACGATGGGGATGAACGGTGATGAGATGAATGAAGGGACAATCACAAGCACACATGGACAACACAACACAAAACATCAGAGAGGACCATCATGTGGATCCACGCGAAAGAGCCTTTGTTTACCAGCAAAAATTTAGCCCAAGGTGTATTACATGGAAGAGATGTTGGCAATTGACTGACTTTAGAGAAGGTCACCCCTTACACCCCGAATTTATTTCGACTTACAAGGATCATTCAATATATAACCGGAAATATGTTGTAACAAATATTTATTACAGGCACCAAAAGAACTACAGTACTATGTTTCAACATAGTCCCCCCCTTAGTTCAATGCACCTACGCCAGCGCTTCATAAGGGCACTGATTCCACAGGAAAAAATCTTTTGGAAGCGTGCGTAACCATTTATGCACCGTTATCTGACTTTAAGTCCTCGATGGTAGTCAATGTGACACTGGCAGTGTGTGGTCTCGCATTGTCATGTAGCAAAAGCACACAAGTGGACACCAGACCAAGTCGTCGCACAAAAGGTTAGAGTAGGTGGTACTGTTTACATTATGACCATCTGGGAAGCAATTTCACTGACAGTAATACGCCGGTTGTCTCGTATCAAGTCCTCCACTTGAGCAATGTTGCTTTCCGTGACTGCAGTGACAGCACGACCTGGACGCGGAGAATCTTCAACACTGGTTATGCCCTGTTTGAACTTCTCAGCCCACTCGAACACTTGTGATCGACTCATACAGTTGTCACCGTACTGAACTGTGATGTGGCGATGAATTTCTTTCGGTTTCACACCTTCACTCAACAAAAAATCTCACGACACTTCGCTGCTCCAGCTTGAAGCACTCCTGTAAGGATGCCGCCATCTTGTGTAACTGTTTTCCAGCGTCCCGTACGCAAGGCAGGTGTGCCAGCCTCAGAATAGCTTACAGATGCCTTCACAAAATAACAAACATATAACAATCACGGTCGTATTTTAGATTTTTTATACTACTTTCCGGTTATTTCTTGAATGCACCTTGGATAAGGTCCAAATAAGGTCAAGGCGTAAAAATCACGCATCAAGACGATGCTTATCACTTTCTTTGACCGTGATGGCATGATCCACAAGGAATTCCTGCCGGAGGGAACAACAATTTTTCCGCCTTGGCCTTCTTCCGACGGGGTGATGCAGGAGGACGCCATTCCATGCTTTGGCGTTTCGTTTCAGGGTCGTACCTCACACACCAGCTCTCATCCTCTGTAGCAATGCATTGCAAGAAATTTGGATCTGAATCCTCCAGATTTCTTTTTCTTCCCACGCCTCAAAATCGCTTTGAAAGGTCAGAGATTTGAGGATATTCCGGACATCCAACGGAACGTGACGAGGGTCTTGAACATCCCGAAAGAAGAATTTTCTAAACGTTTCCAGGACATGTGCAGCCGTTCTCGACGGTGCATAGCCATGGGAGGAGACTACTTCGAAGGACAGTAAGATAGGTTTCATTAAGAATTCGTCTACTTTCGATATTCAGGATCATTCACCGAACTTTATTGTCAGAGGTTGTATATCTTATAAGACTGATATCTTTGTAAGCAACATTCCATTTTGTCACTCAATACACAGAATATTTTTAACGAAGTGTAAACGATTTAGATACAAAGTTTCGAGCAACGACAAAGGAAGAAACCAAAATAACACGTGCTGTGTCAGCCGATACAGTTAAAGTACTTAAAACTTAACAGGTAATATTTTTACACTAAACAAGTTGGAGGACTGTCATTGCATCAAGTTTGCCATGTAAATATGCAAACTATGCGTTAGTAGGAATCTCCCGTTCTCAGCAATTTAGTCTACTAACGATTTTGTTATTTCCAGTGAAACACACAAACATAAGAATTGTTTGTCAGTTTAAATACATAACGATTTACTTTTGAGGTGCCGCTTGGTTAGAAATTACTATGTTGAGAAGGTGGTTTCCGAAAACATTGACACACATTTAGAAAAAATAGCATACAAGTGTGCAGGCAGAAAAAAGTTGGCACGGACACATGGGCAGGCGGACACATCTATGCGATCATAAGTTAAATGATATACTCATCGCATTTATTAGTGTTGCTTTATTTATTTTTGTACTTGGTAAAAATCAGAAGCTCCTGTTCCATAACTTTGTCAAATTGTTTAAAAATTAAGAAACTCTTAATGCCTATAAACAGCTGGGTCTAATATAACCGCACATGTATTCATACATACACCTTGCTAAATTATGAAACTTTCTAGAAGTTGGTTCTGTTGATATTTATCCTCTGGCACTCATATAGAGGTAACAGTTTAATTCACTGCGTAATTCCAACACACTGCAACTAAAGAAAAAAAAATCATGTTTGCACTTTAAATCCCCCATTGGATATTGTAATGTTTCTTTTTTATTGAATCCAGAACTTTTTTCCTGCTGCAAATATTTTTTCAACGATCATATCCATAAGTGACTGCAAAACAGTGTACGGGAAATGTACATGTATGTTATACAGTAAAAACTGCATATCCCGGAACCTCTATAAGAAGGAAACCTGTAAATACGGAAAAAAAGTCCCCAGAACGGACCGATTTTATACCTGAAAATGACTTTAACTCGGAAACGGAACACCATTTAAAGACCAACGAGATGTTTTTATTCTCAGTAAGACGGAAATTTCTTCCTTTATTTTTTTCGCTCGCAAGAAAACAATGCAATACTGTAAGTGGAACACGCCTCTGTTGCCACTCGCTTATCGGTAACATTGTCGATATGAAAGAATGCGCTACAATACTCATAGCTGTTACGATTTCGTTTCTTTCTTTCATCTCTTACCCTCTTTCTCCACCTTTCTTTGTCTATTTCTCCTCTGTTCTTTCGTCATCTTTCTATTTTTCTTGTTATCTCTCTTTGTTTCTTTTTCTTCACTTTCATCTCAATCTTTCTTCGCCTCTCTTATTCCATCTTTCAATCTTTCTCTTTCCCTCTATGCACATCGCGCTACGACGCCAGGGGTCCCGGGTTCGAAAAGATACATAAGTACGTACTGTACGTTCTTACAACACTGTAAAGAGTGTACCAACATGTTGTGTAGTTACATCATTGTAATCTCTGCTATGCTTATTGCAACTGTATCGCATTTTTATTCATGTACGTACATGCATTAGTACTCTACATTATAAGTAATGCGAAATGTAAATCTGTCTTTCCATTATTTCCTGCACCGCTCTATACTGTATTTAAAGTCAACCCTGTATAAGAAGGAAAAACTCTTAAGACGGAAAATTTTGTTCGGAACCATCATATTCCGGGATAGACAAGTTTTACTGTATTTCAAACGAATAAGGTGGATGCTCCTGTTAATGGCCATGTTTCTGATATGGCCACCCCCCCCCCCTATTGTGAGTTAGCTAAGAAGAAAATCCGCTAGATGGCATCAGCATCCAGCTAGGGGGCCTCCTAATGTGTCACGTGATAATTTCTCATCCAACCAGGTTGAGCAATATGGCGTTAGTTGCCTGTTTTGTGTTTTTCGTGTGACCTCTTCTTGTTTTTCTTTGGTAAGTATCCTTTGTTTTATGCATGTTTTGCAAAGACTGTTTTCATGAAAACCATCGTACTCTATTCAGTTTTTAATGCTCTTTCGATTGGTGTTGTCGTTGATGGCATATCTTTCACGAGTTGTTCATAATGAGACGATTTTCGTGCAAGCTGACCAGCTTCTGATATGGCCACAGAGACCAACCACGAAACAGCCGTTGACCAACAAGCCAAAGAACAAACAGCAGCAACCCAGCAAGAAAGAGACTCAGAAAACCACAGAAGCTGAAAGTTGGTACTGCAGTCTTTGTCAGGAGGATGAAGTCAAGGACATGCGACTCTGCATAGTGTGCGGGAATTTCTAGCACGAAGAGTGTGTTGGCCTCACTTTTGCTGACAGACATTTTTATTTGTCTCAATTGCGACCAGTAACTTGTTTTAACAATCTCATTTTTGTTTTGTACTCTTCTCTTGAATGATTTCACATTTTCGTTTTTTGAAATATGTAAATTGTAATGTCCATTTTGTAAACAAATTCATTATTAATGGAAAATCCTGTTTTGAATCCACTTTTGAATTACAAAAAGGATTATTTAGTATCATGTTTATTCCTTTTACACCAAAATTATTTAATTTTAGCAGAACTGCACTATGAAACTGAAACAAATCACGATTTGTAGAACATGGAACAAGGGTGGCGATATCATGTGCACATGTTCCTGATATGGTCACTAGGTAGTCTTTTGGAATTTGTTTTTTTTTGGACTAGTAAAACTATTTTCAGGGGGAATGTAAATTTTTTTTATGAAAGTCCAATAGACTGAGAACGATTAAAAGACAAAATGGTTTTGATTTTTTTTTCAAAATGGCAAAATGGCGTCTAGAAAAATCCTCACACCTTAGCATGGCCATATCAGGGTCAACCACCTTACATCACGTAGAGTAAAAACATCATTGCTAAAAGATAAAACATGGCTCATTTTACTAGTTCCCTGGAAAACAATCTTATTGGAAAAGAAATCAGAAATTATTTTGTTTCGCAAGCTAAAGTTTCCATTATTGTCAACTTTGTGACCATTGTTTTACAATTACTAAGCAATAATTCATTATTTATTAGGGAAATATCAAAATTATCATGTGAGTAAATTAAAAATATTCTAATTATAATGCCAGAAGAAGCTAGTTTCCACATTTGTGCACAATTTCATTTTCACCAGCAGCTGGTGGTAGAGAAACTCAACAATTAATATTCCACTTAAACCAGGTAGAAGAACGTGAGTAAAATAAGAAAGAAATAAGTTTTACGTCCCCACCACAAGTGCATTTGTAAAACTCAGAAAGTTTCTAACTTCCTATCATCTAAAGATAAAATGATTTCACATTTCTAAAGAAAGGCGAACGAGAAATCATAATTAATCAAAGGAGGTGTGGAAAATGTTGGTAAGTGAGGTTTTTGTGGAGGAGTAGGCAAACCGAAGTTGAGTTTTTGTAATTAGTATAATACTGCTTGATCATTGCTATGTAGCTTTGATTGTGAACCATAGAGACTAGATCAAGGCACCATATGTGGTACAGGTGATGGTAAATTTATGTAATTGTTTGCTCTGTAAAGTGGGGCGTAATAAGATTCACGTTTGATTAGGGAAATGCATAATAGCTATTCCCAAATAATAGTCTTAATAATAACATAATTTCTGTACATAAACACTCTAAAATGTTATGAAAACTATATCAGATAATTTTCCCAGGTAGTCAATGTTTCACGGCTAGTTTCACAAGATATTAACATTACGCCACAGAGTTAACTTTTGAAAATCAATTAAGAATTGAGTGGCTCGGGAGTAAAACTAGATAACTTCCGTTCAAAATTGAGTTAACATTGGATTCGGTTGCTGCACAGTCTAAAGTTAGTGCAGGATAGTGAATGAAGTTCCTTCAGTAACCGCTGATAGAAACGCACGGGAACATCTGGGTAACCAAAAACTAAATACATCCTTACAGGTCGAAATCAAGTGTTAGGCAAAAATCAAAATATAATTATTGATAGCAACTCGTTTGAATCAGTTTCCAAATTCAAGTACTTAGGAGTAATATTAACAAATGAAAATGATACTAAAGAGGAAATAAAATGCAGGGTTAATTCAAGAAATGCGTGTTACTTTCCTCTTCATAAACTTTCATCTTCTCGTATAATATCTAAGAAACTAAAAGTTAAAATACACAAAATTGTAATTTTGCCTGTAGTATTATATGGATGCGAAACTTTGTCCCTTACATTGAAAGAGGAACATAAATTGAGAGTATTTGAAAATAAGATCCTTAGGAAAATATCTGGACCTAAAAGAGATTAGGAGACAGATGAGTGGGGAAGGTTACATAATTTAGAACTACATAATTTGTATTCCTCTCCTGATATTATCTGAGTGATTAAATCAAGAAGACACAGGTGGGCAAGCCATGTGCCACGGATGAGAGAGGAAAGGAGAATTTACAAGATTTTTGTTGGGAAACCTGATGGAAAGTGACCACTAGGAAAGCCAACACGAAGATGGAGGGATAACGTTGAGATGGACCTAAAGGAAATCGGTAAAAATGGAAAAGATTGGACTAATCTTGCCCAGGAGAGGGGCAGATGGGAGGTTTGTGTTGCAGCAGCCATAAACTTTCAGCTTTAAGAAGGATAGAGAGTTAGTTACCTTCTGCTAAACCTTCTGAATGATCAAGTTTGTTTATATTTGTTCCCTTCTAGGGCAGCAGAGAGAAAATAGTTCACAAACCTTCACGATGACTCCATACGATTTGGTAAGCAGAATTTGTGGCTTGGACGTAGTCTGATACATACAAAAATGTAATATTCAGGTTGATCAATGGCCTACTGGTTACTGATTCTACACCCGATGGAAATTAATAATGGTACTACATACCAATTGCTGGATGTAAATTTTCAATGATATAGGTTACGTCCGTGGGTAAATAATTCGTAGCGTTCCAGCCTGTAGAACGCGGGGATCGAACCAAAGGGATGTTTTGCTAACCCCCACCGATTGTAGGTGGTAGAGACGGCCCCAAAAGGGCCAGGTGTGAATACCTAGCTTAGCATTTAGTAATTAATGTAAAACTCATGTTTTCGATTTAAACACTTCTGACTGAGCAAAGAGAATGGCAGATGAGGGTGAAGATGTAAACTTACCCTGCTCGGTAAACGAATAGATCTATAGCTCCAGCTGGTGCTCCTTCAGACGATTACCAACCAAAGACCTGGACCTTCGCTAAAGGTAAGCGTCCTCGCCGTTTCCTGTGTAAAACTCCTTATTTTACAATATTTTACAATATTCTGAGCAAGTCCTGACAGGATCTTTATTAGTTTACCGAACGGGCAATGGATAAGCATCTGAACAAACGTACAATACACGTTTGCATTAACTAAAGCTGCTGCGGAGATCAATTCCGTGGATGAGAACGTAACTCCAAAAATATGGTTCTTAGTTGTTGTTTTTTTTAATTAAACTCCACTGAAGAACTCTATTTGGAGTCAGATAGAAATATCTCCACTTTTAATCCTTCGCAGTAAGGTGGAGTCACGCATCACCAATATACTGACTCTTTATAAGTCAGACATATTCCTAAGAATACCGTATTCCTCTCTCCTGCATATTTGATAATTTGTAGTTACATCCCTCTGGTTGTTACACGACGGATTGTTCTAATCCTATACTTCAAACGGGTGTTCAATCCGTCCCCATTAGAATATACATACATCAAGTGGGATTTAAAACACGATCTTAAAAACACACTCTTGGGGGGGTTCCTGTATGATTTTATCTAGATTGTGCCTGAAAATGTTCCAAGTGAGCTATAAATATTTTTAATGAAGGGACATTCTTATCCTTTTTAGGCATATTTCATTCATGTGAACTTTTTGGACACTTTAAAGTGAGACAAATTTTGTATATTTTACTTAACTCTTTTAGCATACTTTGAGGTATACCATTTCATCACCAGTCATGTAGATGGCAGTTATCTTAACAATTGCAACCAATTAAAAATTCAGCTCAATAGATTTGCTCATCATCTGTGCTCGCTTGAGATCTTTCTCTCTGTTTTATGCACAAAAAGGCTAATTCGGACATGACCCACAGTTTAAAGTGGGATCCGAACCACTATATTCCTCCACCGAGTATCGAGCCTGGGACCCTTTGGTCAGAAGGCAACGACGTTATCTCTACGCCCTCGGGGAGGCAGCATTTTGTATATTGTTATTGAGAACTCTTGTTAAGAACTTACGAAATTGTCACCCAAACTTTCATTCGTCATAAGTTCTTAGCTTCTCCTTAACAGTGGTGGTGGTGGCAGTGAAGATTGCTTCGATTGCAGGTAGACATGTTCTTCAACCGAATGGGAACCGCTGAAGACCTGTTCCGTCTCTACTTCACCAGGCTGCAGGAAGGGCTGGTGTTCAAGCTCATTGCGTGGGCCTTCTTCTGCTTCCTCGTCAAATCATGGGAGGTTAGTGAGGTTTTCCCTTATGGACCGTTGTGCGCGCGTAGCCGTCATTTTGTTATATTTGTTTCATTTGTGCCAGATTGATGGAATCATTATTAATTTTGCCACCAGAGGTCAATAGAATCGGTTACACAATGACGTAATATGGAAGCCTCGGTGCAACCTCGCAGCGCATTTTGGAATCTGACCCAGAGAGAGGAAGTTGTTTTCCTCAAGGTAGACACTTTTGTGAAGGTGTCCGAGGAACCACGATATGGAGGAGAAGGATTTTCCGTAATGTTTTAAGTTCCGATCTTGCACTCACTCACTCAATTATATTTAATTCATCATCTTTCTCGTCTATACTACGCGAAGAAGTGACTTGACAGTCAAAAGACAGATTTAGTTCATTATTATTAATTAGTTAAACTAATATCCATCAAACTGGCCCAAGTGATAAGACAAGGTTTATTTCAGCAAGTTTATCATCGAACAATCTTTCTTTATGTAGTCTAATTGTGATTGCACATTATGTCAATAAACTCACATAAATTGGAACAGTGTTGTATCTGTACATTCGACTAGCATAGCTGCCCCACAGCTAATAAGTAGACCTTTAAGGCGAAAATCTTCCACTGCGCGCTTACTTCAAGGTTCGTGTGCATTAAAGCCAGTTTAACGTGCATACCCACCTGCAGATGAAATTTGGCAAACTCTCCAAATTCTACACCATCCTATGTTCAGTTAAGGAATGGAATTTGCTGTTACTGAAGATGCTGCCCTCTATCTATTGGAGTTTTTGTTTCAGTTCATTGCGGAAAACAATTGAACACGATGATTGACAATTCGCCTAGTATTACCTTTGCTGTCGAATGTACAAAGGGCAGCACGTACTTGCAAACATAAATATTTCCACTTTCAATTTTTATAAACTGAAATTCCCCTATATATTTTAAAAGGATAAAATTCCTGAATTGCAGATTTAGTTTTCTTGGTCATCATTAAAGCACGTATTAATGGCACTAAAAACTAGCTAGATAGGTAGGAAAAAAGGCCCTAAAAATTTAGAAACTAAGCACAATAGAACTCAAAATAAAAAGGTATATATGGGTCGTTCAATATATAAATTTCTGTATGCTGTAAAAAAATATTTTTAAGATACATTAGAAAACTATACATACATGTATAGGAGGATCCTTCCTCACTTCTCCACACAATCCCCATAGAGATTCAGGCATTTGTCCCACCGTTGCACAAATTTGTCCATACCCTTTGCAAGAAAATCAGGGCTCTGGCTCTTGATGGAAATCACTCTGCGCTAAATCGGAGCTGTATGGAGGGTGGGGCAGTCGTTCCAACCCCACAATTCTTCAATTTTGTGTTGTGTTTGCACTGCTGAGTGGGGGCGAGCGTTATCGTCAAGAAGGACACCAGCTGACAGGAGACCTGGTCGCTTATGTCGAATTGCGTTTTTCAGTTTATCCAATGTTTGACAATAACGGTCAGCATTAATTGTTCTTCCTCGTTCCAAAAAGTCCATAAGCAGAACGCCCTTAGCATCCATGCTTCTGAACTCCTTATGACGCGAGCCCGCGTTTTCCGAACAAGCATTTACTTTTTGTCCTTGAGCGCATGCGCCTTCACGTCTGATAACGAATCGATTGTTGTTCCTTGTAGACGAAGGATGGCGCTTGTCAACCATGTGCTTCTTTTTAATGGCATTGCTTTATACAATATTTTATAGCACAGGGAAACTTATATATTGAACGTCCCTAGTATAAAATAACACAACATAACTCGTGGCTCTACAGCCCTAGCCTCTACGGGAAGTTGCGCTACGACGCCAGGAGTCCCGAGTTCGAATCCTGGCCTGGGCATGGATATTTGTGAGTATCCATTCATCAATTTCATCATATCATCACTCATCCCCATCTTCGCAAATTAGCCAAAAGTGGCACACAATGCGAAGTAAAGCAAAGCAAGTCAATCAATCAATCAATCTACGGGTAGTATCCCTCCCACAATCCTACCTAGAGGTGTGGAGATCTTCAACCGGTAATGGGGTGACGTGGGGTCAGCACGTCGAACCCCCAGCCGTTATAGGAGATATCCGTGACCGGGTTACGCTTCTAACTCGTAGCTCCCCAATTTCCTCACGATGGTGGGTTGCCACCGGTCCTATACACAGGCATAAAACCCAGAGATTGAACCCAGGCGGACTCGAACCCATGCCGTCCCGCAGTCGGAGCCCAAAGCACAGCGCCTTAGACCGCACGGAGGAGGACACGATAGCCTATACATTATTTTCCCAGTTTCAAAACAGAAAGAGTATAAAATATCTATTCTAACCCCAAATAATACCCAGTACAACAGTTATAGTGTATATCAACAATTGAAATATATATATATATATATATATATATATATATATATATATATATATATATATATATTTCAATTATAGTGCATTCAGTTATAATGCATTATAACCATAACATTTTCATGAAATTTATAAATAATTATATTTGTAGGTACAAATAGTAAATAACCAAGATTAAGATTCATAGTAACACCTTCCTATCGGACTAGAGTACATACATCTTATTTTTAATCTCTGTATACATATTTATTTGTCATCTATAAGCACATTTTGAAAACACCATGATATAATTATGGATAATGATGTTTTTCCCCCCTTCGTATGTGCACCTGCAGAGCAAACGGTGAAACTGTGATGTTCAAATAGTTTTTCTTCCCGCTACAAGATGGCTCTGTATGTCTTATACTCTGTGGTTTTTCTCACGAAGCTAGCTGCGAGTGATTCCATTCTCTGTTGAGTTGCAGAATGCTACACGTAAGCGTATGACAAGATTGACATACGCGAAATTTTGTATATAATTTATAAACATAATATTGAGGAATTTTAGCGAAAGCAGAAAATGTATATTTGCCACCTCCGCATATTGAAGCCTTTATGATCACGATATTGATGATGATAATAATAATAAATTATATTATAATACTTACTTTATTTAGCGGGTGCGGTTCAGCCTGATGCTGCCATAGTTTTTAGCTTGTTTTTCATGACAATAGGGATAACATTTATTTCGAGTTAGATTTTAATTAACAATCTTCAGTAATTAGAGTCAATTATCATGAAAGTTGATTTCTTGGGGGACTGATTGTAAGACCGTTATTGACGATATACACCAGTTATTGAGGATATTCAGGTCAGAGTTCAGTGATTGTAAGTCAGTCCCTGTCATGTGGTAATAACTACATACTCTTCTATTCCAAAGAGAATTTCCGTTCAAAGTTGGTAAAATTCTAAGTAAATTAAATGTTAAAATTGTTGCTGAATGCAATGTTAACCCAATTGAATTGATTTTCACTTTCACAACACAACACAAAATTCATAGTAGTCAGTTCATTCATTTTGAATGTATCATTTCACGTTCCAGAGCTACAATATCAAGAGAGAACTCAGGCGGCATTCGGACGAGAAGTGTATTCCTAATCATTCCCATATTCAGGTAAGGTCAATACCGTTATCTGTGGTAATACCAGGGGCAGTAGTGCGCGGGCCGTAGAGGCTAATTTCTGAACTATTTAATGATTCACAAGCAAGGACGTAGGGGCCGGACCCCCCCCCCCCCGCCCTGCCCCGAAAGACTTACTAAGTCCAAAAATTAAATAATGAAATAATAAAATAACTAAATTTAAATAATGAAAATACACTTGTTTAATTGAGAGATATTTAAGTCCACCGAACTTATTGGAAGTCTAGGATTATATTGGGATCATATGACCTTTATGACAGAAATTACTATACTAATAATATGGATAATATTGCCAGCAACTTTAGTTTTCGTCAACTTGGTCTAACATTTTTTTTTATATTCAATAAACATTCAACCCTTTATCTACTTATTTGACATTAATTTAAATAGCCAGGGATATCTTTTTTCTAAAATTTTGCCCAGCTTAACCATATGTAAGCTAAAATGAATACGTGCTGTTGTATCATTATTCTTATCCTATTCATGTAATAAACATATATCAATTAGTTTAAATATTTTAATTAATATCATTTTAATTAAATATGTATAATTATTTTAATTTAAACAGTATTATTAATATTATTAATAATATTTTGAGACACTTGGATCGGATCCGCACGAAATATATTTCAGGACACGTGTCTGTTCACGAGTGATTTCAGGACTTCTATCTGTTCTGTGTTAATAATTGATAGGTTCGTTCTTTTTTTCGTATTATATCTCTTTTTACTAACACTGTAGAGTTAACAGGTTAACAAGTGATGAAGATAGGATCACTTAATGTAGAATATACATTAATTCTTTATTAAATATTAATACTATTTATTGTATTGTTACTACATTGGACACTGGTATGTCACTGAGAAACTAAACAACTCTTGAGTTGATCTGAACATTGATTGATTTGTTGTTTTAAGTCCACTTTATGCACAGTAAGGCTAATCGGAACTTCTGGCTACAAGCTAAGAGGCATATTTACACCAGGCCACCCGCCCACCTATCTAACTAAACAATAATTAAATGGAACGTACTGTGTCGGATTGTTTATTAGTTTTTATTCATTATCACTGCGTTTAAACACTATCTTTTCAGATGGAGTCTGAGAGAGAGAAATTGAAGGAGCTGCTCATTCGCAAACGTGACATCCTACAGAAGACGGTACGTGTCGCTCTCGCGAACTACATCCAGAATTTAAATTCAAGATTGATTGGTATAGGTTATTTTACCTCACTTTTCTGATATCCTTGGCTAATATTCGCGGTGGGGATGAGTGATAATATGATGAAATTGATGAAGGAACACTCACAAAGAACACTCACGCCCATGCCTGGATTCCAATCCGGGACCCCTGGCGTCGTAGCGTGCTGTGATAACAATTCCGTCATGGATGTTGCGTTCGAATTCAAGAACAAGAAAACGCAACTTCGGAACTATTTTTTTTATTTTACTTTTTCACTTTAACTGTAAATCTTATGAGCTTGCGTGTAACCTAGTACATATCGCCAATTTATATTTTTAATTATAATAACAATAATTTATAATAGCTTATGAATATTTTAAAGATCCGTGGAGTTAGTTTATATTCTGTATAATGTCTTCATTCAACATTTCACATTCCCGTAGCACAGCTGTTGCTTATTTTTCCTTCATATTAAATTCTAACAGTGAAGAGCAGTAACAAATTACACAAAAATAAGAATGTGATGCCACACGTATGCTGGTGTTAACAAAAATTGCATCGCTTAAAATTATATCATCCCAACTTCATTTTTATATAGTCAGTGGCGTCTTGCAGAACCTGAAGTCGCATTATGAGTAAGAACTACACGTCTCTGCAGGCAGGAGGCCATAATTGTTGTTTGGAAACACATTTTCAGTTTATTATCTTCAGAAGGTGGTCTTGCTGACGTCATCCGGACAAGAATCGGTTCAAAGAAATATTAGGTTGCGAGCGGTATGTTTTAGCCTTAAGCCCGCTTTAGACGAAAGCATTTTTCCTAGCATTTTCTTAACATTTATGCCATGACCAAAATGTTACCGTGTAAAGTGAAAAATCTTATGGCTCTCAGATGCCATGGCATATTTTATGATATTTCTCAAGGATAGGCTCGGTCCGTATCATTTTTAGTAGCGTAACCAATCAGAAGCGACCTCTAGGTCACGAGTGCAGTTGTAATGGCGGCCGCGTGAGACGTAAACAATGTATCACTTCAAATTTTTAAAAGCCGATAACTATTCAACCGAGAGGAATAACGTTTCGTGTAAAACGTTATTAGGTACAAAACAATGGCGCTGCTTAAATACATACTTTACAACGTTTACTGTACACGCAGGGAAAGAATATTTTAGTTGTTTCAAATGTTAACACCGTGCAGTCAGCAAAGATGGTGTAACTCGATGTGCCTTTCATGCTGTATATTATACATTGTAATCGCAAAAGCTAGCCGAAAAGTTACATGAAATGCTTGCGTTGCGTGTAAAGTACTACCTGAAATAAGATTGGAAGCTTTTACATAGTATTTATGCTAGCAAAAATGCTAAAGGAAATGCTTTGGTCTAAAGTCGGCCTTACTATTCATATAAGCGTAGGAACCACTTAATTCAATATCGTCTTTCATCTTGTATATTCTTCTTCCTCCATTAACCATTCCTTCCAGTGCGTCATTTATACTCTATTCCGGGAATCTCTGGAGCAAGACCGCGCATAAAGGTAGGGAAAGGGGGGAACCGTTTAGGCGGAGCACACGCTGCTGCAAAGGCTGGTAGCCCCCTCCACGCGATCCCGCTTCCTCGCACGTGTTCATTGGTCGAGTCGTCTCGAGTCACTACTTGAGCAGAGATTTGCTTTTCCCTTCGCTCGCTCCACAGATTCCCGGGACAAAGTATAGCAAGGAGTTTCTTCTTAGCCAATTTATTTTTCTTATATCTTCTTAGGTTTCTACTGGGACTAGCTTACTCCAAGAGGTACAGTGGGAGGTAAATATGATGGATTACAATTTTCGGCTTCTTTGAAAGGATCTGCATATAGCATACCCTTCCCCAGTTGAGTTGGAGGTGCCGTGCAGCCGACAGCACGAACCTCCCCTGGGGAAGGGCATTAGCCTGTGCCAATCCTTTTCATCAGATCTAAATACCTCTTGCGAAAATTGTAAAATACTTTTAGTCTAGTGATTAGAATATAGTATAATTACAAAAATTAAGAACATACTAATTAGTTAACACGAGATAGAAAAAAGCCCTGCAATATGTTATTCCTTTTAGGTTGTTACGAAGCCATTATTTATTTATTTGAATAATCCTGAATACAGAGAATCCTTTTTACATCAGGATATCAACAGAGAAAAGATGAAATTAACAATAACAAATGATAAGTTAGTGCCTGAGAGAAGACATTGTGCCTTTATTTTAAATTAATTCATTTTTATACGGTTCCTAAATTGTATACGAATTTTCCTGCACATCGTAGAAACAATGCTGAAACTATACTAACAACACAAAAAGAGTTACTTTCAGCAGGTCTCTTCCGAATGGGATACAATAAAACCTAGTTATTCCGGGCTAATGGGGGGATAGGTTGACCGGTTTAACGAAAGTCCGGAATAACTGAAATAACCTAAAAGAACAGTAGAAAGTTAATTAAAACTCCGTTTATAGCAACAAAACAAGTTTATTATGGTGTATTTAAAGGGCATAAGCCTAAATACACTATACAGTACAGTACAAAGTCTGCGAGAAACAGAATTTCATCAGTGGTTGACTGCCTTTTCTTTGCGAAGTTCTCTTGTTGACTTCTAGCCACATTTAAAACCTTGCATTTTGCTTTCTTTTTTTCGGATTAAGCGAGGTTATCGGGGTCCAGATTAACGAGGTTTTACTGTACCTGAAAAATTAATATTTCTAATACCAATATATGTATGTGCACACACACACGCACATGGTGACGCCGTACAGCACCGTCTGACTCTAGAGTACACTCAGTACTTGAAATAATCAATTGGCAATTATGTGCGGGAATTTTACATTTGAAAGTTCAATCAAGGAATTCAATTTTGTATAGTGTTTAGCTATAGCTAGAACCACTGGCGTACGCAGAGGGGGAGACTGATGGGGCTACAGCCCCCTCCGAAATTATAAGAAAATGAACATTTTCAAATTAAAGAGCTGAAAATCTCTGGGGAAAAGAGTGATAAATGCAAACCCTCTTAAAATAACCCACAATTGCCATTTTCGAGATATAGTTCTAAATATAAGAAATATAGTATTCTGTATGCCGCACACTAGAAATCCGCCAGGGACGCCAACTTTTGAAAAACATTGGGTTCTTATAAGTTTAAAAAATCTCAAACTTTAACTTCCATGTATCATGATAGAATTACACAAAGAATGAATTCTTACTATTTTAAATGGCTTAATTACTGATTTCAATACGGAAATATATAGCAAATGTAATAATAATAATAATAATAATAACGCAACAAATTATTGGGTGGGCTAAGGTACCACTGAAAGCAGGTATGTACCTATACAATTCCAGCTCCTCCCGAAAAAACATCCGTGGCTGTTCAGCCTGTCTTTTGGTGAGCTTTCACCGATCCTGCGCAAACCTTAACGTAACATACAAAGAGAGCAAGTACTTCGTAATTAGAAGGTAGGGAATGGATGTGTGTGAATTTATCCATAATTAAAGTGAATGGTAAAATAACATTTTCCTAGCAAAGATATGGAATTCCTGCAGCATATGACTAAGCCTGGAATCTGTGTTTTACGAAATTAACTCATAATGGAACAAATATCCTGTATATTTTTCACCAAAGATACATATGATCTTTAAAATAAACTATTGTTTCTTTATTAAAATCAGTTTGTTCATTTAAAATGTGCTCATAATAACATTGATCGCATTTTAAATCGCATCGCTAGTTTAATTTTTGTTTTGTGTAATTTCACGAAACGTTTAGGTGTTAAAAAAGTGAAATTCGTACGACTCCACATTTTCCTCAACAATAGTCTAAATACCCACGAAATTCGCTCAAAATCCATTCAATATTTTGCGAGAAATCTCTGTATAATCCCTTCACGTCCAACAGTTCGTAAATACTGATAAATTACCGGCAGATGAATTATAATTTAGTGTCTCAATGATAAAGATGTATTTTCAATATTTGTTTTTGGAATTAGTATTGTAATCACAGTGTATTCACATAAGTGAATACCTTATATCCATTGCATTCTAAAACCCCGATCGTAATTCGTAAATTTCTTAAACTTATTTCACAGCTAATTTCGTCATCGTCCAACAGCGACGTGCAAATGTCGGTTATAAAGGAAACAGACTCCGACGAAAGTGTCTCCGAGGAGTGTTGCAGACGACGTCAGCAGCTCACTTCCTAAGAAGTCAAAGGAAGAAGGGGCTTCACCGACCTCTAGCAGATATTAATGTAACGATGTTTGTGGTCAAGTCTTTATTGTGATATGTATAAATTAGAAGCAAGTACGTAAAAATGACACCTTTTCTATGTATATACGTTTGTTTTTTTCATATGAGCTGATGATTAAAGGAGTTCAGTTACAAATAACACTCGAGGACTTTTTGTCGTGGCTAGCGGATGATTCATTTTTCAATTTTTTGCCCACTAGATTCAATAAAGGTTAATTGTAAGTTTTAATCAGGAAACTTATTACAAGCGGTTGGTACTGCACCGAAGCAGTCCTGGCAATACGAATGGAGAGTTCGTCAGAAGAATAATGTGACAAAATGCATGGGATATTTTTGATATTTTGCACATCTGCTAAACAAAAGAACATCTTCTAACCAGTCACGTGCCCAGTCACTAACCACCACCAGTAATGTCACCCCACCCCTTCATTTTATGAACATTCATGGTACGTCACTGCCTCTGACATTCTTAATTTCGCTTGATGTTTGTTATTTAACGTCGCTTTTCTGCCACATTTGGCTAATCGCGACGATGAGTATGAGTGATGATATGATGAAATTGATGAAGCGACACTCATGCCCAGGTTGCGATTCGATCTGGACACTTGGCGTTGTAGAGCGCTGTGCTAACCACGGAGTGTTCGCTGACGTTTAAGAGTTAGTTTTGTAAGTGCCGGTTGTGGCAATCTTCCTAAACACACCACCCCTTTGATCCGCCCTTGAACTGAAGGCAAAGTACAGGAGGATACTTCAGAACTTTCCATATTTCTTTAAGTGATGGCGGGGCAATGCTTCACCAAAACAGAAAGCCGCATAACCAGACGAATCAACAGTGAAGAAGAATGTAAGTAGTCCTATAAAAGAACACAAGATTTGATTGATTGATTTAGTGTTGAAAGTCCACTTTATGCACAGTCAGGCTAATCGGGACTCGATCTACAGTTTAAAGTGGGGTCCGAACCACATGTTCCTCCACCGGGTATCGAACCCGGGACCCCTTGATTACAAAGTGACGACGCTAAAAGAACGCAAGAGACATACAAGTTGTGCACAAATGAAGTTCGCAATGTTCAGGCATTGGCGATGCGAGCAAGAATTAGCGTTATCCTACGCTACAGCCCTTGTCATTATACGATATGATAATTTCGTTTTGATGTCGGCAGGTTCATTGTTCAACCTGTTATTACATCGGTAGTCACCTCGTTTTAACAGCCATATTCATGCGTATCATATTCATGTGTGAAACTGACTGTCACGTACGTTGCCACATTTTTCGTTGTGGATTTTGCTTTTCAATTGTTGTGCATTGTGTTCACCTTTCCCACCACACACACGCGTCTTTGGTGTTCACAGGTGTTTACTAACGAGGGCATTTTCAGGGATGTACCAGCATGACATTTAAACGTTCATTTTCAGGAATGAAAATGGTCGTTGGGTAATCTCCATTGCAAAGTAACTAAAAACTAAATCTAGTTACCTTTAATTTTGTTAACTTTAGCGGTGACGAGGGCCTCCCCGAAGACGTAGTGGTAACATCGTCGCATTGTAATCAAGGGGTACCGGGTTCGAAACCTGGTGGAGGCACATTGTACAATGGTTCGGATCCCACTTTAAACTGTAGGTCCAGTCCCGATTAACCTAGCTGTGCATAAAGTGGACTTGAAATATCAATTCAAACTTTAGCGGTGACAAAGTAAGATTACTGAACATTGCATTTGAACTGTCTTTAGCACAGTCTAAGCATGAAAAGTCCCAGGTTCCAACTCCTGTTAAGGGGAGATTAAAACACAATATCCAACAACGCAGGGAATTTAGAGGTCGGAAAGGGAATTTGGGGGCAATCACGAGGGAATTTTCAGTCTGAACCAGGAACAACAATGGAAAGGACTGCCAGAAGTGAAAGTGAATGGGTCAAGTCAAGAGTAGGCTGTGAATCCAAGAATAAAACCTGTTTCGCGCAAGTTTCACGAATTCCAAACGCCTGAAGAAAGTGTTCTCTGAGTGTTGTCTCTCATGTTTATTTTTGTAAAGCTGAGCAAGTATGATTTCTGACCTTGTATTAATCCAACATGCCAAAAGATTCGAGAGGTTGAAGCCTAAACCCGCTTTCAATACACCCATTTATGATTCGGGTAAGCGGCTTGAGTGCGATACACACCCAGCGTGAAGGTACTTTTAACATCCACGTGAGGACGAGCTGACATAGTTCCGAACCTTCCTGGGAGCCATTACGCATTCATTTCACATGAAACGCTCACACTCAGAAGCGCGCACACGATGGATCCGATAGCAGAGGCAGTATTAACACTCGTCGGCTGGCAATGGATGGGCTGTGCGCTGTGACAAAGGTCACACATAAACGCCCATACGATGCACCTCGCTGCAACCTTGGGTCTCGCTTCCTCCATCCGATCGGGCACGGCTACTGACACGGTGGAATTTCAGAACGGGAGGATATCCGCCCACCATACGAAAGGGGAATCTGTTATCTAGCTTATTGTGATAGGAATCACTGATAACCGCTCTCGTTTCGATCGCAGTGTTTAGTGCAGGCTGTGGTATGACAGGTGAAAGCTTGTGCGTCGCTGTGGCCAGCTAGGGGTGATTCAGGAAGGCAGAAGACGTCGTGGAATGTCCCGCTGTTCGTCGGAGCTGGATTTTCATTCACAGTACACCACGTCGACCCATGATAACGTCGTGAGCATACTTAGCAGGTGAGTTGCGCGGAGTTCTCTTTCTTTGTTAGTAGCCAAAGACTCCAACATGAAACACACATAAACATATATGAATTATCTAATCACGCACTTGATACTTGAGTTTCAAATCCACTTATGCACAGATAGGCTAATCTGGACTGGATCTACAGTTTACAGAGGGATCAGAACAACCATGTGCCCCTCCACCTGGTATCGACCCGAGACCACTTAATTACAAATGGTCGACGTCACCACTACACCATCGAGTGGTGTTTTGTTGTAAGTCCATTTTATACACAGACCGGCTAATCGGGAACCGAACCACTATGTGCCTCCACCGAGTACAGAACCCGGAACCCCTTGATTACAAGGCGACAACGTTACCACTATGCCATCAGGGAGACCCTAAGCCCCGTTTGCACGTGTGTAGTTCCTAGTAGCTATCATGAAGATCGTAGATTTAACCATGGAGCCCAGCTTGCAATACTCGTGTAATTATACGTACTATTAAGTTTGATGTCCACTAATGTAACTATTTGCGACAAGCCATTCCTTTTGTTTTTACAGGATAATGACATAAAATATCAACACAACTCACTTTCAGCCACCACATAGATTACATAACTTCGAGAGCCATGAAAACCCTTGGGCTAATTTACAGATATCACACATGTTTCTGCCCTCAAAACCTACTTTACATCGTGCGTAGTATCTATTCTTGAATATGGTTCCTGTATTTGGTCTATGGCCTGTGATAGCAATATAAAGAGAACAAACAAAGTGGTAAATTTCTTTATCAGAATAGTCAAACATAGATGCCCAGCCCTTGCAAACTTTTCCAAACATGAAATTCTGTCCACTCTTCAAATTCACGATCCTTCCCTTCGCCGTCAAGTTTCAGATCTAACATTTCTTTTCAAAATCATGAATGGACAACTTTTCACTAACGAACTCTTGCCACATCTTCACATCCGGATCCCACGTACCAACAGCAAATGCAACAACTTCTTTTATACAAAAGCATCAAGGCTATCCCTAGAACAAAGGTCATTTCTCTATAGGCTACAAACAAGGTACAATACACTAATTGATCCTCCAGGCTTCCATCTATCTAAGCAGGCTTTCAGAAATGCGTGCATCAAGCAGCTGAAGAGTAATTAATATTTGTTATACCCTTGTTATTGTTTTATTATTATTGTTTAATTTTTATTATTTTTATTGTATTATTCTTGTTACATATGTGTGCGTGCTTCTCATTTGTTAATTTCTATTTTTCTCGCTGTTGATATCCTGATATAAAATGGATCCTCTCTGTATTCAGGATTTCTCAAATAAATAAATAAATAAAGCAGAATGAACGTAACCAAAGTTGTGGTGGTATAGTTTCTGTAGATTTCAATGACTTTCAATAGCAATAACAAAAACTATAATCGAAAAATAATTACGACCTGTTAACAGAGAGCCTGATGACATTAATACTCGGCGCTACAAGCCTAGCTGAGCCTTGGCCTCCTCAACAATCAGCCCCTGCCATCTTGTATCTAATATCCTCTCGCCTGTCCCATAATTATCCAATACATAATCAGATCATCTAACCTTGGTTTTGTTTTCCCTTGCATGAGAATAGGAACCTCTGAAATGTCACATGATATCTCACCCGGCTTCTCTTAGTTCTCATTCATATCCTTCATTAATTTTAGTATATTGCAAAATATTTTTCATTCGCTTCTTAGTGTATTTTCCTTAATTCATTTCGCAAATAAAGACACTAGATCCGAAATTTACTGCTTTCACAAGGTGACTTCATTTGTATACGTATTGTAATTTTGTATTCAGCTTCGTTTTTCTGCCACTTGGTCTAATCGTGAAGTGACGAAATTTTAGAAATTACAAATCAAAAGATAAATAGAGTACTTACCTTTTTACGCTTCCAATATATAAATATTTCTGTCACACAACACCTTGGTCAATGGTATTTTTCAAAATTTTGTAGATTTTTGCAAAGTCTGTCATCTTGAAACTTGACCGATTTCTTTGAAGCAGATTTGTCTCTGAGGTAATCACTATTTGCAGAATAGTGCCAGAAATGTGTGGATGCACGAGAACAACATTTCCAACATCCCTTGTGACAATTAATGTGCTTATTTTGATCGTAATTGTAACTGTAATTTTGAGAACTTGAAGTCATTTCGAAGCTAGCGGTTTCCATAGCGGAGATATCACACGTGATTTGTCGGAAGGTGCCGTCTGGCCGGCCGCCAAGCGGGGCGCCGACAGGCGCACAAAGGACGGCGAAACGCACTGTATGTCAGCTAGAAAGCTCCGAATTTATATTACGCTAGTTTATATGGTCACAGTACAGTGACTGTCTTCCACTTCATACCCGTCCCTCCTCAACCACGTATGACATTTCAATGTGTATATTACAGTGCAATTGATCCCGAAAAAAATTGATGTTAGTTTTTTTTTTTTTTGTGGCGGGCATTTAAAACATTGTCCAAACAGAGAAACAAACAATGTTTTGTCTAGTACCATCTTGGAACGTTTTGTCAGATTTCACTCGAATACTATACCAGACCAGTCACCCGACGTGTCTAATTGCTGTACGAATTTCAAACAAAAACCAGTAAATTGTATGCCCTTCTGGAGACCACAATATACGTAAGTGCTTTTCACTCATTTCAAATCCACACCCCTCCTAACTACTCATTATATTGTGATGTTTTTATGAAAAACATATCGCTCGAGGCGAGGGATGTTCCAAAACTGTAATATATTGGTTTCTTAATGTACGAAAATATAGTGAAGACTTATACGAGCAGAATTTGAACCTCTCGCAAGATACAGAAAATCGGAATTTTGCCCACCAACTTGAAATATGTTATCGATTTCGTTGAAATGTAATAGGAGTTAAATCTTCCATGGTACCTAGCATGTGCAGGAATTTCAGCTCCGAAGCTTTAAGCTGGCGTTCACAGTATTCCGAAGGGACTAGATTTGTAAAGGTGAATTTTAAATAGCTGCGTTCTGGGGAGGAGGGGGATAGATATACTATAAAATATTACATAATTATTATGTTTATTATTATTTATTTTATTTAGTTAAGGCTTTAAGTAATGCCTTTTCTTGCATTTATGTTTAACCTTGGCCTTAAAGTTTGTTCAAAGACAAAAAAATGTAATCGGGAGTCATTATCACTTTGGTTTTCCTGAGTTCTTTAATGCTTTCACTACAAAATTTTGATTTTCTCAAAATTTTCGGAGGGCATATAGCCCCATCAGCCCCAGCCTTTTGAATTCGCCCCTCTCTTACCCTCTCTTAAATTATGTCCTAAAATTACTGTGAGCTTAGTTCCTTATTCTGAAAAATTATTCTAGTTGGAATTTTGAAACGTTTTGCATAACACGGTGTAGTAGTGTGCGTAACAAATGTGCGTTCCAACTCCTAACAGAAACAGTTTTGCCTAAATACTTCTAAATTTATGGCAATTATAATGTTCACAAAACTAATAAGTTGCTGCTCTTTGCCTCCAGCACACCCTAAATTGCACACTATATTTTAAAGATTTCATTGCTATTTGTAGATCAAGGTATAGAGGAAATTCAGTGGAGAGATTTGCAATAAAAATTAATTTCAACTTATTATTGTATTGTTAAGATATAAGTATAATGCTAACTCCTAATATTCCAGTCCATGTATTTTCGGGATTTAAACCAAACGTAGCTTGATAATCAGATAGCATTGTAATACAAACGAATGCCTCACATCTTACGGTAGGATTCTATAAAATTTCAAACACGCAGCATATCAAGGCGACTATTGCTAATACGTAGCTTATGACAAAGAAAAAATCGTTATCAGACTACTGATAATGGCTTGTAATAGAACTAGAATGATTAGATAAAAAATTCTGAGTTCAATGCAAACAAATTAATTTGTTGAAAGAGAATGATTGAAAAAATATTTTTATAACTAATTGACGTACCATTACCACCTTCTAAAAATGAGGAAAACGGGCGTTTAGGAATTATGGTGTCCTGATCATAACTAGAAATAGTCTCCTTGATGGTTGTGTTTTGTCGCAGAAATTTAAGTAATCAGTTGTATATTTTCAAATGAATTGTGCGTATCGACTTTCATAAAAATGTTGCCCAAAATATATTTAAATAAATATCAGGTTCGCAAACTGATTTTTGGTGAAATCGTGCTTCACCCTCCTTCTACATCTACGTTGGCTCTGCGACCGAGCGTGCTCAGTGGTCCATTCACGATTTCACACCTCAGGCAAGTTCGAATCCTGACTTTCAGATGAGTGTTCCTTTGTGAGTGTCGATCTAATCATCATTCATCTGCATCATCGCAATTAGCCTGCAGAGGAAACAAAGCGACATACACGTAAGAAAATTTCAAGAAAATACCTCCATCTCCTCATATGAAGTAAAACTTCAGATACATTCAAAATTCATTACTTTAAAGGCTACTTGGTTGATGTGAAACTATTATTGCAGTTTTGTCGCCATTTATTGCCGGTCCCCTTACCGAAGTAGTTAGCGCTACGACACCGGGGTCCTGGTTTCGATTCCTTGCCTTTGGGTGTCCCTTCAATTTAATCATATCACCACTCATCCTATTCTTCGAGATTAGCCAAAAGTTGCAGAAAAGCGAAGTAAAATAAACCAAACCAATTAATATGTTCCTAGATATCAGTATAGGATGGGTTCATTATATTTGAATTTACCAATATGTATTTCTTAACTTTTCACGCGTTGGCCTTGACTAATCTTGCAGCCCATTTTGCAAGGAAGCACAATACAGGATGGAAACAAGGTTTATCGAGTGTACCACACGTAATTTCAATGCAAATTGTATCCAATGATCCGTTGAAGAAAGAGTCCAATCACTACATGTAACTTAGCGGCTAAAGATGTCTTACAATCTGGAGCCGTATTGCATGTGTAGTAAAACGGAAAATTAGGACATCTGATTGCACTCCAACGACCATGGCACCTTCATATGATGTGTGTTAACGCTTGTCACAATTTTCACATGATAAATTCAAGCTCCTAAAGACGTGACTATACCACGTAACGACCTACAGTTTAGTTTCTCACACATCAGAAGCTTTTCTTTCTTTATTCCACCCTTTTTGCCTTTCCAGCCTTATCACATTTTTTAGTGGTGTTAGAAATGTAATTTTTCAATGTTAAACTCTCTTACTAATTGGAAGTCATTGTAAATCGCAGATTTTGCATGAAAATAAAAATGCAATAAAAATTGTTCGTTCTCAATTGAAAGCAACACGGAAACTCCTAAGCGAGATATTTATTTAATATTTGCTTTCATCAGCTGTTATGGTCGTTAGGTTCGTAAGGTGGTATGCTGCATTGTCGGGACTTTGTTCATTATCAGGTGTGCAGGTTATAACATGATGCAAGATAAACACACACGCACACACAAATATTGGCCGTTACATATTAGAACGTGCCGCAAAGCTTTCAAATTTCTAAAATAAAATTTGAATAATCTTCTGCTATACCAATGACTGATTCCACGTCAAATCACCCGAACCATGCAACCCACCGATTCAGATTTTCATGAAACTTGTTGCATTCGTTAATACTAATCAGGTATAAAAACATGAAACATTTTTCTTCTGTACACTTCATAGTTACGATAAACAGGAGGCTAAAGTTTCAGAATTTTGTACGGATCGGTCGTTGCCTAGGCCATGGAAGTGCTTAACAGAAAAAGTTATTTCTCAGAGTCAAATCGATATATCACTTTGATTTTTTTAATAAATTTAATACGTATATGTATGTTCTATTTAAAAAGTTGCCACCAAGATTCCTTTCCACTGAGAGTCAGAAAAAATATTATATTTTAAATATTATTTTGTGTCAACGTCTGACGTGACTAAAATTGCATTATCACTAAAAGGCACTGCAGTTATCATGCCGATCTTTTTTCATGTTTAAGCTTAAAGTATGTTCTAAAAGTGTATAAAATAAAATTAGTGGCTTTCTTACTACTTCTATTAAGAAATCTTCATTAAAAGAAATTTTTGTGGACATTCATATGGGTTATTCCATGCCAAATCATCACAAAAAATGAACTTTCAACCAGACCATTATAGATTTTCATGAAATTTAGTAGGATGGTAGAAGGCATGAAGTAACTTACATATGTAAAACTTTCCTCAATGATACACGGTATTTTTACAGCATGGTTGCCAACCTTATAACAAATGTAAAAATTTAAGTGCTTACAAGGTCAAATAAAACAATTCATAATTTTGCTTCCAATTGTGGTATAACTTTCATCTTAGGCTTCTTTAGTAGTTATGGAAGCATAGTTTTCACAAAAAATATCTTTATTTGAAAATATTGAAATTTTCATTCAAGGTAACTTGATGTTACTTTTGACCTTTCATATATAAACATATATGTATGTTCAATTTTGTGGGGAATAAAGTATGTTACACAGTAAAATGCAATCTCAGTTTGGTGTAAGTTTCATTTTGGGATGACTTGGCAAACAAGAATAAAAAATAATCTGACAGTAGTACGCCTCATTCGATGCAACACTTTATATACCAGTCAGTGAAGGGAAAACAACATCGAAAGGCAGGATTAATTCCGTGAAAGCTGAATTTTGGTCTGTTGTTAGAATACTACGAGAAGTGAAATATCCTAGAAGTCCCCGTCCCTCTCCCAGGTGCTCCCCCTTCTCCTGAAACCCCAGTTTCTGACCTACGAACTGAGGGTTCCTCGTATAACCCTGTAACTAATGATCATAAACAGATTTTTTTGTCATGATTCTCATTCGATGGACTGACAATAAAAAAGGTTCTTTGACTTTTTCTAATGTCAGTGATGTTGCCGTAATTTGACCAAAATTCAGCTGTTACGGAAGTGATCCAATCATTCTATGTTCTTCCCTTCGTCGAATGAGGCGTAGTACTGTCAGATTATTTTTTATTCCTGTTAGCAAAGTCATCCCAAAATGAAACTTACACCAAACTAAGATTGCATTTCAGTGTGTAACATACTTTATTCCCCACAAAATTGAACATACATATGTTTATATATTCAAAGTAAAAAGTAACATCATGTGACTTTGAAGTGACAATTTCAATATTTTCGTATAAAGATCTTTTTGTGAAAACTATTCTGTCCTTGCTTCAAAAGAAACACAAGATAAAGTTATGCTATAAGTGTAAGAAAAGTTATGAATTGTTATATTTGACCTTGTAAGCACTTACATTTTACATTTGTTGTAAGGTTGGCAACCCTGCTGTATGAATACCGTGTATCACTGAGGGCTACAATTTTACATATGTATAAGTTACTTCATGTCTTCTACCATCCTACCAAATTTCATACATATCTGAAATGGTCTGGTTGAAAAGTTCATTTTTTTGTGATGATTTGGCATGGAATATCCCATATGAATATACATAAAACATTTTTGATGTAGATTTATTAATAGAAGCAGTGAGAAAGCCACTCATTTTATTTTATAAACTTTTAGAACATACTTAAAGCTTCAACTTTAAAAAGATCGGCATGATAACTGCAGGGTCATTTAGTGATAATGCAATTTTAGTAATGTCAGACGTTGACACAAAAAATCAACATTATTTACAATACAATTTTTTTTTCTGGCTCTCAGTGTAAAGGAATCTTGGTGACAACGTTTAAATAAAATAAAATATATCTATTAAATTTAGAAAAAAAATCAAAGTGATATATCGATTCGACTCTGAGAAACAATTTTTTCTCCAGGCACCATGGCCAAGGCAATGACCTATCCGTACAAAATTCTGAAACTTTAGCCTCCTGTTTCTCAGTAACTATGAGATGTACAGAAGAATAATGTTGCATGTGTTTACACCTTGTTGAATCGTTGGGTTGCATTTTGAATTTTTTCTGGGTGATTTGATGTGGAATCAGTCAATACAAAAATCAATATCAAAATATAGTTTTGATTGATTGATTTGGTTTATTCTATTTTGCTTTTCTGCCACTTTGGCTAATCGCGAAGATCAGGATAAGTGATAATATGATGAAATTGATGAAGGGACACCTATGCTCAGCCCGGGATTCGAATTCGGGATCCCTGGCGTCGTATAGCACGCTGTGATAACCACTCTGCCACAGAGATCGGTCAAATAGTTTTGAACTTTAAAAAAAATCATATTCTTCAAAAGGGAGCTTTAAAACAGGTTTTGGCATCATGCAAATGTAAGAATTGATAAAGCTCTATATACTGTGGAGAATTGTTACTCATTGAGTGTCTCTGTCCGCACAGTCAAGTGTTGTAGACAAAACATTCTAATGCCAGCCACGCCGAATGGAAACGTAGCTGTATTAGGTGTTTCCTCAGTTTGTGAAACCAGGACTCTTTTTATCAGAGCTGTTTGCCAGCCGGAAATTGGTTCCGCATGTGAGGGTGGAGTGTCATCCGGCCTTTTCATGTGTGCAGAGCCACTTCACCCTTGCGTACACACGCTGATGGGTCTCAAATTACCTTTGGCGTCGTTTTTATTTTCCTCGTCATGAAGAGTACTCCTCTCATCGTAATGATATTAGCGACGAATCCACTACGATTCAGGTTCTGTTTAAGTCTTTACGTGTATGTAATGTATTACTGCTCAGCACTTAGGAAAATTCTCTATTCGGAATGGTGGAGACAATTTTATATTTTATGATGGTAAAACAAATGTGCCTTTGAGGCCCAACACATACAACAGTCCATGAGCTACAGAGGAATAACATTGGAATGAAAAATGGCTGTTAGGTCGCTTTTATGCTACTTTATCGCTACATTAAATAAAATAGCGTAGTTAAATGAATGAATGATTTAAAATTTTTGGGTGCGTCGGTCATTTTGCACCCTTCAAAGTATTCTGGGGAAAACACCCTTATCTAAGATCTTTACCTAGGAGTGTAAAAAGTGTATGTTGTAAAAAGACCTGCACAGGAAGTACACGACACATTAAAAAGGTAAGGACACACTAAAGAAACTTCCACAGAGACAGCGTAAAAGGTTCTCTCTTCACGCAAAGCCAAACACATTAGTTAAGACACTGTCATCATCTTCCAACATAGATTATCAATCTCTTGAAAGGTTAAACTCTGTCTGAGAATATTAAAATTGGTGCATTCGAGACGGACGTGAGGAACATTTAAAACGCATTACAGGCACGACTCAGCAGAGTGTTCATCCCTCCCTTGCAAACATGGTGTCGTTGATGCTCTATCAAAAGTCATAGTTTGTTGGGTGCGTAGCCATGTAATTTAAGTTTTGGATTCCCAGGTTCGAATCCCGGTGTCCCTTAAAGAATTGCATCTAATTGTCGTCGCGGTAAGACAAAAGTGGAAGAAAAGCAATGCTATAAATAACAAAATATATAAGTCAAAACTTGTTGTAAGTCCACTTTATTCACGAATAGGCCAATCGGGACTGGACCTACAGTTTAAAGTGGATACGAACTGCTATCTGCCTCCACCGGGGATCGAACCTGGGACCTCTTTATTACAAGGCGATAGTATTAACGCTACGTCATCGAAGAGGTGCAATCGGTGCTATAGGGTAAAATATTATACAGAGATGAATATTTTAAGAAAAGTCAAATGCATAAATTAAATATTTTTTATTCATTTTAAAATGAAATTTTGTTCACGAAAGATGTTCATTCGTTCTTCTGATAAGGACACCTCTCTGACTTTACTTTCATACATTTCATCTAATCATTATTTATCCTTACCGTCGCGATCAACTTAAAGGGTTAGAAAAGAAACACAAAATGAAACCAAAATAATATATTAAATAGATTTTGTGCTAATACCAGGTTCATTATACCGATTAAAATTCCATGTGTTTACATACTGAAATATCTTATTTTTGCATCATATTATACACTCATCTTTGTCTTATTATACGTTCGTAATATTTTATGGTTATGTATATGTTGAGTATTTTTTATTATTATTTTAGGTATTTTGCAAGTTATGTTCTTGAAAGGTTACTAGTTTTGACAATTCGGTTCGTATTCTGACTAAATCATTAATGTGTATTTGCGTCGTCGTCAATTATATCCAGTTATCATTCATTCATTATATCGTGGTTAACCTGGAGAGGTATGAAAACGATGTAAAGTAGTCAAAATTGAAACAGGTTACGGAAATCGTCTACAATTTACTCCTCCTCAGGGAAGACAATTCTAGCTGAATTATGTTGTTTTTTTCCATTCCTGTAATCTATCTCTGCGTGTGGGGTGAAGGGGTGTTTGTGTTTATTTTGAAGTTCAATATTGTAAAAATGTTTTTGCAGGTTCGACCGTAAGGAATCCGAGATAACGCAAAATGAGCACCGAGTTGTCACCCAAATACGTCACAAGAAGAACTCCGTCCTCTTACAGGTAGGTGCTAAGTTATGAAATTATCAATTTTCAAGTAAAGAATAAGAGCTCTTTTCACTTTGGACATTGCGAAAGTGCATTACATGCGTACTCCACCCAAAACAATTGTCCACAAAAATAGGTTACATAATTTGTAGGGCTGAGCAGATACCACTTTGAACTGAGAGCGACGATACCAATGCCGGTACTCTTACCGAAACCCACTGATACCCCTTTACTGGAAGTATGTGTCTGACAGACACGCATCGTTTTTTTTCTCGTTGTGCTGGCATCCCTGTATGTTTCTGTGAAACGAGCTCCTCAATACCTTCATAATTTTTTTTTCTTAGTTTGGTGGTGTGATTCATTGTTGTCGGTCGCGCTTGTGTGTTAGCTGATAAGAGCTTTTTTGTAACCTACCGTGTCTGAGAGGCACATACTTCCAATAACGTAAGTTTTTTTGCGTGTCCCTTGGACACATACTTCCAGTAGTGGAGTTTTCTTGCACACAAGTATTATTGATGTTGATGATTAGAACTTAGTTATAATGGAGGAAGGACCTTCTACATCTAGGAAAAGGAAACTAAGCGATGTAGCGAAAGTGGGTGAACCCAATTTTTGCGCCAAGGTTTCAAAAATGTGGGAAGAAATGGAAGAAGAAGACGGGCTAGAAGAGGAGATGGAAGATCTATTTTCTGATGATGATTCCGATGTGGACTCCATGTTCATTCTTGTGACATATGGTTCTTCCACTGATGATGAAGATTGTCGTAATATCGAAGCTAGTATTTCGTCTGTAAGTTGCAGGACAAATAAAGAGAATGACGTTCCAGCTTTCTTTCAAGGTAAGGAAGGATATTCTTGGGAATCTAAAGAACCAACAAAGACTAGACGTGTTCCTCGTCAAAATATAATACGAGGAATTCCAAGCTTGACAAAGATTGTTAGAAATTTAGGTGAAAATCCTCAAATGGAAGATATTTGGTCTCTAATTTTTGATGACGACATTATTGATCATATTCTGTTGTGGACAAATGTAAAATTAGAGAAAACAAGAATTAAAGTCAAAGAGCATCAAAAGAGCAATTACAGACCAACTCATAAGTGTGAAATAAAGGCACTTTTAGCTCTTTTTATGCTTACATCAATTTGTAAGTCTGGACATGAGGATATGGTTTTCCTATTTTCTACTGATTCTATGGGTAGACCCATATTTAGATCAGCTATGTCAGTGAAGCGTTTCTAAATTTTGTTACTCTGCCTCTGATTTGACGACTCTGAAACAAGAGAAACACGGAAGGAGACAAACAAAGTTGCATTTTCATAAAAAAAGAAAAGTTTTTCTCAATAATAGTTATTTTTTCTTACGTAGCACTTGCGTTGTGTATGTATATTGAAATAAATTTTATAATATTAGATTATAAGAATAAATCTATGTAATACTTTGCAAGGAAACAAAAGTTTCGGCGTTCCGTGTCTGTCAGACACATACTTCCAATTATGTAATAAAAAATCATACTTCCTGTTAAGGGATACCAATACTTGGAAAATTGTAATAATTATAAGTTGTTCAAAATGTATATTATTATTAGTGTGTATCCTACGTATGCCACTCTAATTATATGCCATATACCAGATTTTTGTTTTAAGTAATTAATTCTTTGTTTGATTGATTGATTGTTTGATTGATTTATTGTTTGTTTGGTTGCTTGATTGCTTGTTTGGTTGGTTGTTTGATTGCTTGTTTGATTGTTGTTTGGTTGATTGTTTCTTTGATACTTGTTTAGTTCGTTGTTTGGTTGGTTGTTTGTTTGTTTGATTGTTTGTTTGATTGATTGCTGTTTTAAGTCCGCTTTATGCACAGTAAGGTTAACCGGGACTGGGCCTACGGTTTAAAGTGGGATCTGAACCACTGTGCCATCTGCCTCCACCGGGTATCGAACCCGGAACCCCTTGATTACAAGGCGACAACGCTACCATTGGGTAGGCCTAAAATATTTGAGAATTACATCAAAATATTAAGTTATGTTATCACAAAATGCCAGTCCCAATTAGCCTTTCTATGCATAAAGTGGACTTAAAAAACTAATCAATCAATCGTTTATATTAATTGGTTGTTTGAATTACTGTTGTCGTGACGGTGCTACTTATGATAATTTCATATGAACAATTAAAGAGCAGGTTGAAAAAATCCAGCCACGCAAGACAGTTGGAAAATAACAGAGCAGACATTAATTCTCCAATTTTAATACTCTAATCATTGGACTGATTCAGTTAGAAATAAAAAATGCAAGTTACTGAAGCTGTGAGCAAAGGCAAGGCAAATGTCCAAGGTCTCATAATCAGCTTAATTTTGTAAAGAAAATATGATGTGCCATCACATGCTGAGCACCCACCGCACGATGATAGAAACGTGTTGGAATTCTTCTTTTAGCTCTTGCACAGGAGAGCAGGGAGGGACACACGAACCCTTGAACCAATCAGATTGATCCAGTTTCCATAGTGATGGGCAATTGTTGAGGTATTACGAGTTGTACATGTGTATACATGGAATATAGGCTATTAGTGTGACGTCACGAGCAGACAACTGAGCAGGACTGAGTCCAAACAGAACAGAGTCCATTGGAAGCCCAGCAGCCTCACGTGACAGCAGCGGCGCCGCCTATTGGCTGCGTTCCCACATCGAATGCCGGATTTCTTACTCCGGTTATTCTTTACATTATCCTTTGTAGGGTATATGTTATATATATCGACATATTCTCCGAAATCTCATACTGACGATACATATCACCACAATCTTGTTTCATAGCTGCTGCCATAATTTTAAAAGTTACCCCTTGTAATGGAAAATCCAATGTTATGGCATAGATAAAGCACGTGACGGGTTTGTTTGGACTCGGTCTTGCTCAGATGTCTGCTCGTGACGTCATACTAATATGGTCCACACTGCCTTACCAAACTTAAGCAATAGTCCAAGGTGTGTCTAAGCCGGTTAGCAACTGAATCGATCTTCCTCTCTCTATAACTACTGTCCGTACTAGGTTGACAACACAATTTATATATTTTTATAAAATCAAAGACAATTTCAGATATTGCCTGTCTCTGTGATTTAAAAAAGAAACAAATAAAGAATTCGATCTCGTTGAATTTGAATGGATGTCTTTAAATACAAACGTTTGATTTTGTAATCCTTTTCCACTCATTGCCAGCTCGAGCATCTTCGCAGACTCCAGAAGGAGCAGACGTCATCCTCATGGAGCATGGCGGAAGAGTTCCAGCGCTTAGAGTCCAGCGTCAAGGATCTGGACAAGGACCTGGACATGGTGGCCAGGATGATGCAGCAGAGCAGGGACAACCTCAACGCCCAAAAATCCATTGAGTTCCAAAAACTGTCAAAGCAAGGTACTATCTCTCTCTTTCTCTCTCTCTCCCTCTCTCTTAATGTGGTTCAAGTCGTTTCCTCGTCCTTATTTTCTTATCGCACATCAGCGATTCATCTTCAAAATTCCACCCATTGTTGAGTTACACGATTTTTCCCACTGTGCGAATGTTTAAAACAGAAGGGGATATTTCGCATGTAGGGTATGGCCTTCAGTAGGTTATTGATTGTCCTCAATGGTTCTCCATAAGGGTTAAAGGACAATCTAAGGCCCGATCTGAAGCACTTCACTATCAAATACCTTTCTATTTATTTTAACTTTATACACGAATTAATGTGCACCCTTGAAATTAAATATTAATAAATAAATTACGACATGATCCTAAAGAGTAATATTTAAAGTGTGGCTTGTTGACAAATACGCATTTAGGTTTACATTAATTATCAACTAGTGGTTCTATTGTTTGTAGCTTTTCTCGGCTAACATCATTAAAATAATTTGAAAAGTGCTGATTTCCTTTGGCATATTGCATTTTGAATACGGAAAAATTCGAATTAATACTAATCCTGAAATCGATGATTTCATTAAAATACTCTGAAAACTGATTATTATCAAATGATTTTTTTTATTTTTAATAATGTTAGTCAGAGAAAAACTGTTTCAAGATAGCCTCTCACGAAGCGGTATAATTTATGCTAGGCCCCGGTTACGTGCCACTCGGCGGTTGAGAGACACTAATCTAAGGAACTCTCGTCTTTGTCTAATATAAGTCCCAAAATGAATAAAGCATAGAAAACTAGTCTAAATCGAAAAACAAAAGAAAGTATCCAAAATGGTCATGATAATTTCAGGAGAAAATTCTAATGAAGTTTCAGCCTCCCCGATGGCGTAGTGGTAATGTCGCCTTGTAATAAAGGGGTCCCGGGTTCGATACCCGGTGGAGGCACATGGCACAGTGGTTCGGAACCCACTTTAAACTGTAGGTCCAGTGCCGATTAACCTTTCTGTGCATAAAACTTAAAACCACAAATCAATCAATAAAACAACAATTCAACAACAAATTCTAATAAAGTTTAAAGTTTCAAAGATGATAGAAATCTTTGTGTCAATGTACGAGTACTATGTACAGATAAACAAACTAGGGATAATATGTCGTCGTCACCGGGCCTCGAACTTGCAAACTGGTGTAAAGAGTAATTACGTCTCGTGCCCGGGAGGGGATTATTTTCTGTAGCATACTTATTGCTGTTCAGTTGCGAAATGAAATCGGACCGATGATAAGCTTCCCAAGTAAGATAAATGAATAAGGTAATCACAACGGTTTATAGTCAGGCCTTAGGTCTTCTAACAGTATTTCTATATCGGTTAAAATTTGCAGCGATTCTTGAAAATAATAGAGACATTAGCCTACTGGGTTATTGCCTTTGTGAAAACATGTCAATAGCCCTTTTCTCAAGAACGTCACTCTGCTTGTGAAGAAAATCCGACGAACTCATTGAAGAAAATTGCTCTGCGAATACTAGTTCCGGCAGCGCCTAATTGTACGTCACAAATTACCTAACTTGCGAATTGTCTGAAGCTGTTTGGTGGTGGCTCCTGTGTTTATTGTGAGAAATATACTTGCCTTCCCATTCATGTTCGATGCCGCCCTACGTGAGTTGCATGCAATTAACCAATTACTGACAAAGCTCCCAACTGCTTTCATGCCATATGGGTTTGAAATACGCGTTTAAGATAGCAATCACACCAGACTGCTTACGGTTTTGTCTTCGCACGGTAACCACTATGATACCGCTATGGTCTAATTTTAAAACTTATGTGACAAAAAAGGCTGAAAAAAATGTTCACTGATAATCCGTATATACGAGTATGGGTATAGGTACACGTATGAGTATGTGTTGTTATTATTATTGTTATTCTTTATTACTTGAAGTAGGGTTGTGTTACATATGTGTATGTGTTACATTTGTCTATACTATAATATGTTGTGACATTCTATTGAATCTGTACCATTTGTTTAATATACGTACATTCATGCTTTTGTAATAGGAGCCAATATTATCTGCTGAAGGAAAATAAATAAACAACTAACCAAAGTTGTAATTGTGACAGTGTAATTTTTTTGCAACTAGAAAATGTAACTATTGATTGATTGATTTAGTTCATTTTCCTTCGCTTTTCTTCCACTTTTGGCTAATCGCAACAAAGAGGATGAGTGATGATATGATGAAAGAACACTCATGGCCATGCAGGGATTAGAATCTGGGACCCCTGGTATATATCATCGCTACCAATAATAATAAATCATTTGCCGACAATTTTTTTTCTTGCAGTCAGTGGCTTGTCCAAAATTTTCCATTGAGGGTGAGGGGAAGTTCTAATTTAGAAGGGTGTAAGGGAACATATAGACCCAAAATGATAATAAATTGGGTCTTTGTGAAGAGTTTTAGGAGATGTTGAGGATATTTTTTGAGGGGCGTGCTGAGGGTATGTGGATAAATCACAGTTTGCAATTAGTAAATTATCTCCTAATATTTTGAGCATGCATTTTCTTTACAGGTGAATCGAATGGGAAGAAAAGGCACTCTTCGTTGGACATACAAATAATAACGACGGCGCCCTCCATAGAATGCCCTCTCCCCGCATCAACGTCGGATCCGAACATCACCGAAGCGTGCGACGAGAGCTCGTCCAAGAACGAATTCTTGTCTGTTGGGAAATCCAAGAAAAAATCGTCCACCAAGGCAAAGATATCGGATTTCTTCACGTCTTTCGGACAACGGCACAATCGCACAAAGTCGACCGATTACTTGGGAAAACAACTTGCAGAGGGAGTCGAAGTGAACCATAACGTGGCACGCTCTGGCGGTGAAAAGACGAAACTCGTACCGAGCGTGACGCGAGTGCAAAGTATGACCATTCCCAATCACAACAGGTCTAGGTCTTTGGATTTTTTGTCGAGTTCCAATGGACAATATTCAAAACCAATCGCAAGAATTAACCGAGGTAACGGCGGTTCCGTCAAAACAGAAGTGAGTGAGGAAACGTTGCGTGTAATAGAAGACTTTGAAGCGTATATTATTTCATATTTAACACAGAGCAAGTCGACGATTAATACACAGGTGGTCCGTTACAGGGAAAGATTAATTGAATAGTTACAGAAAGTTAACATAGACCTTCACTCAGTGCTCGAAGTGGAGGGATGTGGGGGATAGTATCTCCCTCTGCTAGAAAAAATACGCAAAGCATCCCCCCAGATAGCCCCAAAGCTCAAGCAAACATCCTCCCAGTTAACATTTTCCACTTCAAGCACTGCCTTCGCTCATATTACAAACTGCAGCAAATATGAAACAGAACATTAAAAGTAATCTGTGTATCATGTACATAATGTAATATATAAGTTTGCCAAATAAATTCAGTGCCAGAAATAATAAAATAGCTTACTAATATATAGGTTGTATAATATAATGTGGGTTGTTTGAGTTGTTGTTTTTAAGTCCACTTTATGCACAGTAAGGCTAATCGGGACTGGACCTACAGTTTAAAGTGGGATCCGAACCACTTGTGCCTCCACCGGGTATCGAACCCGGGACCCCTTGATTACAAGGCAATGACGCTACCACTGCGCCATGGGGGAGGCCCAATATAATGTGGCAACCAAGTGTTCAATTCCCCCTCGCAAAGGGAACGGCGAACTCTGATTGGCACAGAACGAAGCACGTGCAGTCGCCAGCACTCCCCTCATTGGGTGGAAGCACTCACGTGATGGCTGCCAAGGAACACACACACACACACACACACACACCCACACACACACACACACACACACACACACACATATATATATATATATATATATATATATATATATATATATATATATATGTATATATTGATCCATCTCCTCTGCTCTACAAATCAGCAGCACTTGACACTTCTCCAATCTACCTCAAACGTGTCTTAAACATTCTTCCCAGCAGAGCAAGCATCTATCTCTTTGAACCTTATCAACTCCATCATGATTAACCGCAGGGGTCTCCCCGATGGCAATGTGGGAACCAGTGTGGAATCTACAAGCCGCAAAACCCCGCAGTGCGGGGACGGAGACAATTAAGCCTTTAGGGAAGCCCTCACCCTCAGCCATTGACATAGTAGAGGGTTCGTATATGCGTATGTAAAAAATAAACGTAGTTACTCAGGGGTACAGAAACGAATGTTATATATAAAGGTAAAGTTAAAGTTCCCTGTGGATGGCACCATGCCATGAAGGCACATTTAGGGTATGTGGACATATTTTCGATGTCAGCAATCTTGGAGGTGATGTGATCAGTACCACTCTGCGGCCGCCTTTACGACCCCCGGTATAGTTTGATTTGATTTGAGCTGGGTGGGCCCTAGAGCCGCTTTATGCTAGGACCAAGCAGGAAAAATTTCGACCTTAGATCACCTACCCTGGGTCTCCCGCGTGGCACTTAGTCTAGAATCATATCAGCTAGAATTTCACGAGAAGTGCACTGGTGAAGGTTTCTTCAACCTATCTTTAATCAGGAAAAAGTTACGACTGCATGATTGCAACAAATGTATCATTTTCCAGGTGTGAGAGAACAGTGTCATATATCACATCATCCCTTTCCCATTTAAAAAAATTGAGTTGAATTCAATGTGGCGACCACTAACATGGCGGACTTCCGCTTGTAACACACCAAAGTGGTTCCGCCTAAGCCTAACCTGTTTCACTCATGACCAATTGCACCCAGCATAATTCCTTTACCTTTTATAAGGGGTGTTAAGGGACTTTTGAATCACCCTCTAGACTCTTATATGTGACTTTGTCAACATGAGATCAAAAATTACACACACACACACACACACATACATTATATATGTGTATGAGGGGGCCTCTGGTAATATTTTGCGGGGGGAGCAAGATTTGTAGATCCGGCACTGGTAGGAACGTCCTCGCCTTGTAATAAAGGGGCCCCGGAATGATACCCAATGGAGGCACATAGTAGGTCGGATCCCACTTTAAACTGTAGGTCCGTCAGGATTAGCCTTTCTGTGCATAAAGTACTTAAAACTTAAAACAAAAAAAGTTCTACTCAAACAACTAACCGCAACATCTAGAGGCAAGAGAATAGGCGTAACTTGGCGAGAGCAAGGGGGAACACTCCCCCCACCCCAAACAAAATCGCGTATATTACTTTTGTTAATCTCCTTGGGCCTGGGAAGCAAAGTACTACTTGTGATTTCACAAATGTAAGAGTTTCTGTAGCAAATAATCCTGCACGCTATGCTTATGGGATGAAAAGAATTCGAGTCTGCCACCCCCCAAAAAACAGGCCGCAAGGTACGCCCACCCCACCGCGGACTCACTGCATCAGGGACAGGGTGAGAGTGATTGTAGGAATATTTCTCTCATTATTTTCAGGCACTAAACTCGTCCTAAACTCAGTTTTCACGTGTTATGTTACCACTGTACTATTGACAAAGATTTTAGGAGAAAACCACTCCTGAATCAGGAAATATAATCCTCTTAAGCTGAAAATCCAGTTTTACTTTTCTGGAAAGAGAAAGTATATTACGATATTATCGCAAAAAGATGCGAAAATATTTCAAAGTGGAAGTTTGTGACGAGGAGCAGAGACGTTGTTTTAACTGCGCCATCTAAGTAAGTGTACCGGAACATTTTAAGGGTGTTTTTTATTGCTTCCATATGTTTGGTTTTTCTAGAACTCTTTTGAGTTGAGATTATGGGTTTCGGAAATGGAATTGCACTCAAAATGGTAGTTTAGTACTGCCCAGACACATCCTCGGGTGTCAATTCCACGGCATCAACAGCCACCAGTGAATTCGGACTGATTCTCACAGTGCACATTGCATTTTCTCTGCGGGGTGTTAGGGGTGATCTTTTTTAGAAGGCGATCTTTTTTAGAAGGCACCCAAACAAAAGTTAGCATTCCTTACACGTAGCACACCCCAGTAACTGCACTCCTCAAGGCCAACGAGGCTCAGGCGTCTGGATCTACGATCAGTATACTCATCTGCAGGCCCGTACCTAGGGGAGGGGCCATGCCCCCCTCTCGAACCCTGATATATTTAAACGTGAGCCTATAAAAACTACGAAAATAACAGTCGATTTGTAAAATTTCAATTTTGTTTTTGCATATATTAATGTGTTTATTGTATAGAAGTCTCCAGTCTGCAATATTGGGTAGCTTTAGTTTTATAATCATTGATGCAAGACGTCCGAATCACAGATTTAGTCCGGACAGATTTAGTCCTTGTCCCGACTTTTTCGAACTGCGGTCGTGATGTGAAAATGTCTCATTATTATTTTTGGTAAAACTATCAAAGCCGGGAATCAGATTTCTTCAAATATACAGGAGAAAGTACTTACGGAATTGAGTTCCTGTGTAATTTCGGAAGGTCGTAGAAGTGTTTTCTCGCATTTTTCAATGTATTTGGCCGCTAATTCATGTATTTTTCTATAATAATGTCCGTCCGATGCACGAAAGCTGTTGCTTGCATTTCCAGCCATGTACTTGAACCTGATGTTGCGAGCATCTGATGACGTAATCTCCGGTAAGTGTTTCCAAACACACAGTTTTGCCCAACCCAAAGCAATCTAACCTAACTTTACCGTGATGTTGCGTGGGGCTATCGTAAATGGTTTTTGGGGCTATTCGTGGATTGTTATCCGATCCAGAATGGTTTTTGGGGCTATGCGTGAATGGTTTTGGGGGCTATCCTAGTCAAGATTTGCCCGCTATTTTGCGTGTTAAGGAAGCGAGAAAAGAACGAACAATACTAATTACTCGATATGTCGACAATAGATACTAATTTCGTTAAAAAAGGGCGAAATCCCTTGTTAAACAATCTTTCAAAATGTAGAATAAGTAAGTACAGTGGGATCCATGAGTATTACCGTGCAAATTGTCCATCACCATGTTCGTGCACTTTATTTGACCCAATAAGAGCTTCAAGAATTAAAAGAAAACTCAAAACAAGCTGTTGACAACTTCTGCACCAGCATACATAAAAATCCACTGCTTAAAAGCACATAGAATGTAAGAGAAAAATTAATGAAAATAGTCATGGACAATTTGCACGGTAATACTCGTGGATCCCACTGTACGATTGTCAACAATAAGAATAAACGAGTTACAGACAATTCCCGGCTTTGATAGTATTACCTTATTTTTTTGTTAACTCACATTTAGACATGATCTTTATTATAATAATAATTGCTAATACGCAACATTTAATTTTTAAATATATTACTTTCTAAACATAGAATTATCATTACTTTTGAACGGCGCTCGCATAAGAAACTTGAAGGAAATTTGAAAACATTGTTAATTTGCGGAACACAGAACTATTTGAACAATTTTGTGTGTGTGTGTGTATGTATCTATTCTGTAGGGTTGTGTGTTGTCCACATATGTGCTGAGTGTCCCTTTACAGCCTCAGATTTTAACATTGTTAAGGAGATCTCAGTCCTCAGAGACACGTGGTTATGGTAAGGGGCTTGGCTCCGTATAATGTGAAGGATGCAACGCACTCACACAACCAGAATTTGATCTGAAACTGTCGCTGCACTGTCACGACAGACCTTGTTAGATTTCTGCTGCTTCGATGTTGCCATATTGCCCACACAGCACCCTGTTGGTTACCTACAGACCTTTCTTCTTGGACCATCCGTTTATTATATTTATACATGGTGTTTCCGTGACCTTGAATCAAACTGGCAGGGTGGATGGAGACTGACCCAAGTGCCAATATGAGATAAGGAATCCCTGTCCGGAAACGCGTCATCAAAAAGTTTTAATGTCCGTATTGAATCTACAAGCCGCATCTTTCAGTTGTCTTATTTTTGGCTTATAACTTTTCAATGACTCAATTCCGGACCGGGAGTTCTCATCTCATATTAGTACTTGGGCCACCCTGTTCGATTGATTCAAGGTCACGGTAACACCCTGTATAAAGAGTCTGTTACTTGCCCTAGACTCACTATGCAACTTATTTGAGAGTAGAACAGTCTCAAAAATAATCAGCATACTTACATGACACATTAAAGACTTTAATGAAATGGTAATTTAGAACAGGATATGGCTTTACGACCACAATTATTCCGAGTAAATTCTATCGAAATGTTTAGGTCTTTGTTAGTTTCTTCTAAGTGGGAACAATCCCCGGTTCCTTGTTTGAAACATGTAGAAAATCACGTAACTTTCATTCTTACTCAATTCCATTCGATACAATGAAGAAGTGAGTCGTGCTGTTTTGAATACTGAGCTTGCAACTAGTGTTTATCGTGGAAAGAAAGGTTTGGATAAAATTGGTCAAACTTTTTTTTAGTTACTTCAGCAACATTCGGTCCCATTTTTTTCTTCCTGCGATATTTTCAAAGGCAGAAGGTGAGAGTGAGGAAAAATGTGAACGGAATGCTGTTATTGAAGAGCAGAGGCACCAGTCTGTGCGATTCTAGATCTGATAAAGTCCTGCGAATTACAGAAACAGTCATCTAGGTGGCGCAGCGGACCAACCTAACCTTCTAGTCTGGTTAGTGGCTCACCTGTTCCAACCGAGGCTTGTGTGGAACAAAAAGCAATATTTCCATTCAGCTACGACCCAGAAGGCGGTCACAGGACTCAGGTATGTCACTCTTATAAAAGTAGTTTATTTTATTTTGTGAGTGCAGTGGTAAACTCGAGCGAAATGCAACGTAGAATCTGTTTTATATTTAGAAAGTCAATGACATCGAGTAGAACGTCACTGAAAAACAGTGACATTGCGAGAAATACGTAGAAACAGATTAGCATATTTGTGACACTCTTCCCGCCCCCTACATTAAGTTTCAGTTATAACTTTTAAACCAAATAACTTAAGATGTTTAGATGGTATTTTTACTACATTTCAAGAACCTCCGGCCTTGTAATCAAGGGATTTTGTGTTCGCTCTTCCGTGGAGACACATAGTGGTTCGGATCCAAATTTAAACCTGCCTGACAGGTGACAGCCGGCTTTTTCATTGGCTAACCCGTCCAGCGGAAACAGTCACACAACCAAGGGTAAGTTGGGAAAAGTTCACGTAATTCGTATGGTGAAATTGTAACGATATTTTATTACAAAGAATATTGTTTTCTGTAATTTACAGGCTGTCAGTTACAGCAATTAACTGCCATGTCCAATAAGATAACGAGACAACGTTTTTACAAGACTTTATAATCGTAGGGATTGTCATAACTATTGGTGTGCGGGATGGAAAAATTATGTTAGGGACGGGATTGGAAATATTAATTATTCGGCCGTTGGGGACTGAAAAAAAAATCTGTACGGCAAATTTCGGAACTTTCCCGATGCGTTGAAAATCTAGAAGTATACAAATCATTTGCCCTTCAAGGCACTGTTTTTGCACTTCTGAAATAAAAATTGTTAATTTTTAGAAATTTCAGATGCTTATCGTGCAGAAAATATCAAGAATTAGCCTCTTTTAAATAAGATACTTTGGAAATTCTCGGCTCTTCGGGATTACGAAAAGTCTGAATCTCGCGTTCATAAGTCACATCCCGTCATTTTGAATTGTTACTTTTTTTCAGTACCCTTCGACACGTAAAAACATGGCATAAGTACCATGAGGGATACTAATTTACTATTCCACAAACAGATTTCTTCATTTTTACACAAGAAACTACTTACGGTAATAAGTTCCTGTAGCATTGTCTAACATCTGGAAGGTGTTTTCTGTCATGTGGAAATGTATCATAGCGGAAATTCACTATTTTTGTTCAAAATTAATTCTCCGACGCACGATAGCCTTTGGCGCGTACACCTCCGTAGATTATCGCGCGTCGTGCTTGTATTTTGTCGATTGCAGGGTTTCCAACCACGCCATTGTTTTCCGAAAAGATGACGTGTCGTGGATGCGTGGTGAAATTCATACCGGGTGTGGAAGATCCATTGGATTTTGTAATTGGGTACTTGAAAAACTGGTAGCTCCACAAACCATTTACGGATAGCCCCAAAAACCATTCACGCATAGCCCCACGAACCATTTCCGGCGAAGTTAGGTTAGGCAAGCATAGTTAAAATGTTGTTCGTAAAATAATGAGAAGCAGCTTAAAGAAACAAAAAAAACTTTACTAGTATTTTTTGGGTTACGAAGTTTGGAAACCCTGCATCGACAAAACACACGCACGTCGCGCGATGATCTGCGAAGGTGTACGCGCCATACTGTTTCTTAAGGAAACGAAACAATGCAAATAAAGAAGTACTCGTAATGTGAAAAATTGACATTACTTTCATCAAAAAAACGTATGATACACGTTCAAGAATGTTCCGCGAAGCAGATAGGTAAGTACGAATGTTAAGAGTGACGAAACGAAGAAGTTACATGTGTTTGTGGAATAGTAAATTTTCACCCCATGAGGACAGTAGATTACGTGGTCTATGTTTGATATTTGTGCATAGGGAAAAAGTACAAATAGAAGTAGAACTGTGCATCAAGAAAGTGATAGATGTTTTTGGAAAAGAAGCAAGGCGATTCCAGTTTCTACATGCCTTTCAAGGTCGAATCGTCCACGGATGGGCCACCAGCTCGCCGGGCAAGTGGGAGTGCGTCTGCCGGTATTTAGACCCACAGCTTTACGCTGACCTTGGCACTGGACGCGTCAGTGCTTCAGTATCCAGATAGCTGGTCTCCATTTTGCACGTGTTTGTGAAGTGTTAAGACGTATTTTAGATTGTTTTGTTTTAGTTTACGTATTACTGGTGCTTGTCTGCTGTCTAACAATGTCACGCTAGCCGTACAATTTAAAAAAAGGATTTTTATGTAGCAGAATTCCCAGATGTTCCTGTTCCACAAAGAGCCAATGTTCGATAATTTATGAGCAAATTTAGGGAAACGGTCTGTTCATGATAAGAAGCGAAGGGGAAACTGCGTGTGCTTACTGGAGAGAAACTAGACGACGTTGGAGCACGAATGTTACACACACTTCAAAAAATCTCTCCGGCGCCTTGCACAAGAAACAATATTTAAGTCGTCTGCGTGGCGAGCTACAAAGCTTTTAAACCTGAAGCCATGCATTAGAAAAATTTAAAGGAAATATCAGGAGAGAAATTGAAGCAATTTCGGAAGAGAAACTGGTTCGTGTTAGTGAAAATTTGCTTTAAAATAAACACCGTAAATGTGTTGGTGCAGGAGGAGAACATTTCCAAAGCATCTTGTAAAAATGTACGTGTTTATTCTAATTGTAACTATCCATGTAATTGTACGAGCTTATTTCATTACATAGCTTTTCCAGTTACGCGGATGTTGCATCCAGTTTGCCGCCAGACGAGCTCTCATTGCCAGGTGCGCTTGCCGCCGCTCCGCGGACGATTTCACCTTGAAAGGCACTGTATCTAAATAGTAGACTCTAGTACGAACTTGTATTTTCAATTCAATTTGAATATTATGATTTGTAAAGTAATAATAATAATAACAATATGAAATCTTGGTCTGCCCCACAGAAAAATCCTGCGGATGCCCTTGCACACAACTGGTCTTTTCTGACTTAGATAGATACATACTGTTGTCAATAGAATTTACCCCTTTCCTTACCACCACCACTATGATCAGGAAATGAAATTGTTGCAGGGAGAATCCATATTTTGCATATGAGGTTAATTTGTATAGGTATAAATCTAGATCAGGTAGAGCGCAGGTCTTGATCCTGACACTGTCTCAATTGCATCACGTTCAGCGAAATATATCTCACCACTATTTTTAAATTTTGGCATGCTTTTCAAAATGGGTTCTGTTTTTGTAACTCCGATCACTAGCGTACGCAGGATTTTTTTGGATTTGGGACTGGAACTGTAAAGGTGGATATTACATAGCTGCATTCTAGTAGGTGAGCGTTAAAATATTTGGTAATTGCAATTTTTAAACTTCGTTTTAGAAATTGTTCAAAGACAAAAATTGTAATCGGGGTCATTTTATTTAAGGTGGGTTTGCGCAGTTATCACTTTTAGTTTTTCTATGGTTATTTAGTGCTTTCATTTGAAAAGTTCGAAAGGAGGTGTATCCCCATTAGACCCAGTGATTCTGATATTGTGTTATTTCTTTTTTTTTTTTTCAAAACTGTATTTACCATTCCCCCTTCCATACGTACGACGGGTCAGGTTTGGTGTTCTTAACATTATAATTAACGTTACATGCTTGCGGTGTTACTATTTGTATTTTTTTTTTAAAAAAATACGATAAGATTGTTAGAATTAGTTGCTTTAGTATTTACGCACTTTCCTCCGTCATCTATGCAATGCTTTTTCCACGCGAAAAGAATTATGAGCACCGTCATTGAACAACCCACTTTTCACAATATAATACTTCACAAATTAGAAATTTGATTTTTTTTAAAAAAAAAAAATACACAAATTAATTTATCTGAAATTGGAACTTATCACTATTTTCAATGCCTTCCTCATACTCCTGTGCAACGTGTGAAAATGATCACACAATCGGAGCCGTTAACCAAAAATTATAAAATTAATCACTGCTATAAAGTAAAAAGACTGCCTCAGCGCATTACGTTGCCTGTATTCTTCAAGTCTTACTCTTTCATTGTTATCGCCTCGGTTACCGGCAGAAATACGCGGAATTGAGCACCCTTTATAGTGATCCCCACTTCAACTCGTGTAAATCGAAATCCAGGGTTCGATTCCCGGTAAAGGTTCATTTGTGTTTCTGATGCCACCTTAAACTGAAAGCTCATCTAATCCAGATAGTCGACCCGTGACAGGCACGTATCTAGAAATATGATCCGGGGGGGGGGGGGGTGAGGTGGTGTCTGAACCAAGTGTCTCGGGAATAATAATAATAATAATAAAAATGTTTAAATGAAAATAATCATATTAAATATAATTAATACTAATTACAATTGTTACTAGTCTGACCCCCCACACTTTACCTCCGCACTCGAGGTTCGGTGCACTTCGTACTCGGCTCAGATTTGTCTAGGGGTATCTTTCTTTGTACGACAATGCACGTGAGTTGCTACAAGTCAACATAATTATATAATTAACTACAAGAGACAACGGATAATCTTTGACGAAACTTTTTTGATCAGTGGGATAAATTACCTTGTCCAGCATCTGTGAAATTAAAAACTGAAATTTTGGATATTTTCTAAAGTTTAATTAACGTAAAATTTGAAGTATATACAAGTCGTATCCGAACGTTCATTTCTCTAATTATCGGGCCAAAACTCTAATTTCGATGTTGGAAATCTCTATTGTTTGTTTATAACTGGATGCTTTACATTTCATGAATTACATCGGGAGTACGCTTGTCACAAGGTAGACTTGCGTTACTCCAAGAAACGTCTTAACAGAGGCGAGGTCGCCCGACGTGTACAGTGGTGGAAAAAAGTTCTTCCCCATAAGACTTTAATGGCAGTAAATAATGCCGGAAGGGTAGGCAACACACATTGCACCATTAGGTGATCGGGTGATTCTGTCTGTCTCAAGAGCAACTCGTCTTTCATGCAAAAGCCAACAGGCACAGGAAATGTAGGAAAGTCACATGACTTGTCAGGTGGAATGTTGTTCGTCAGAAAATCGCCTTTTCTCAAGCCAGGTCGCAGAACCGACAAGAGCTACAAATTATATCTCCGAAAATGATTCCCCTAAAAACGTTGAACGAAACGCTAAAACAATTCTTGCCTTAATTACTGTATGTGCCGCAGTAGCACAGTCGTTAGGGCGTTTTATTACCATGCGAGAGATCTGGGTTCGATCCCCGACGGGGGATAATCGGGATTTTGTCCACCTGTTCAAGCTGCTTCGGTGCCCACCCAGCGTCGTATAAAGTGGGTACCTGGAGGAAACTCTGGGGAAGGGTGGGGGGGGGGTAAGGCGACCAGGGGCGTGGTGCTGATCACATCATTCCCATCTTCGGCCTGATGAAGAAAGCGTGGGGCCCTAACTCCACACCCCCTATACACCTTCATGGCTCTACTACTCCTTACGTTCCTGTAAATGTTCACCATTAGTCTGGCGAAAAAAAGTAACGAAGATTTCCGTGTATCCTTGAGGAAAGATAAGGCGCCTGCTTGTAGCAAGCAAGAAGCACCAACTGCTTCGATCAGTGACCTTCACTGCCAGAGTGACTCACAGCAGGCCTGCGCTCGTTCCAGTTTGCGTATAAAACAGGTATTTAATTTCGTTCCTTACAATCCACAGTTATATCAAGCTATCATTCTAATATTTTCGTAAAATATGTAGTAAACAAGTTGTATACATTATGGTCTTCCAGTGTGTTGTTGCCTCCTGCTATTTACACGTGGGAGATGGGGGTGTTGTAAACATTTCTGAACCCAAAGGTCGAGCACGAAGGAAAAGTCGTGTAAGCATTGGAGGTAATAACAAGGTAATAGAAGTTGAAGGAAATGCTGGAATAAATTATATCAGAAATAGAGTAAAAACAGTTCTCATCACACATAGTGCTATCAGATCACTCTTCAGAGGAAAGTAGGACAAATTGTCTCAAAATGTTGGACACGAACGCATTTGCAGTAAATATAATAGGTTACTAGGACATCTTAGCATATAACGAGAATATGACACATCTTCAGCTGAAAAATTAATGTTGAAGTGAACGGTTGAGTTCAAAATTCCTCAACTGTTAATTAATAGCACGGCTGTATGTGATTTCAACTTGTGTATGTAAGACAGAACGTTTTTCGTCGATATGGGGCCAGGAAGTGAAAACAATCCATGAATTAGGGAAGGAAAAAATTCACAATTTCGTAAACAAAGTCTGGAAGTTCTTGTTTATTAATATGTAAGAAACTACTATACACTGGGAAAAAACAGAATTGTGTGCCTTATTTCTCCAATAAGGACCGTTTATGTAATTTCTGGAACGAAACTTGTTACTTCGAACAAATTATTGACACTTGTAGTATCGATAAAACTTTACAAAGTAAGCATTTTTATACATATATCCGGACTTCTCCGGATCTAGAAAATCGGGAAGTAATATCTGAGCTGGGAATGCAATTGTTTTTCCGAACATCGAGTAGCAACCATGCACACTCTTTGATTTAAGCATACTTCTCCAAGGAAGCACGTTGTCTCAGACTCCCCTCAGATTTTCTGATTCTCCATCTAATTTGAAGTTACGTGATGCCCAAAATACGTATAAGACATTTGAGATTTCTTTCAAATTCCTTCCGGAGGCGAGACATAACTATAAAATGTAGGACACGTCCGGAAATAAGAATGATTCTTATAAGTATTTTTATTTTCTTATTTAGCGTCGTTTTTCTTTCACCTCTTACTAATCGCGACGACGAGGATGAGTAATATGATGAAAGTGATGAAGGGGCACTCACAAAGAACACCCATACGCACGACGGGATTCGAACTCAGGACATCAGACATCGTAGCGCACTGTGCTAACCACTCTGTCACGGGCGGAATTATTATAGCCCTAATCGTTCCTCAGGTATTTTTCCTATCTTTAACTACACACGAAACATAAAGAACAATCTAAATAAACAGGTGCCAGTTCACACTCTAACCGTAAAAAAACATATGCATGTGAAAATGCAAAATAATATTTATTTTTAGGTAGTTGTGATTTATTATTGTATATTAAAGAAATATATTAGTGATAAAATGACGGAAGTAGAGGAACATCTCCAATGAAACACTCATGCCTTATGGATATTTGTATTTATTGCCAAACAAGGTTCCGAGTTCGAGTTCCGACCAAAATGGGTTCATTGTGTATGTTCATTCGTGTCTTTAATGTAATCATAAATCGTCGTCATGAATAATTTAACTTCAGAGGAAGAAAACTGAGGTAATTACTAATAAAAACAATAACAAAACAAATTTGATCTTAAAGCCCTGGCTTTGAGCTACATATTCCATCACGGGGATCATAGGAGTGCGCCCAGGGGGCCAGGGGGAGGGCAAATGCCTCCCTAATCATGGACGTCTGCAGATATTTTCCACGAAGAGACAAGCAAGGTATTTTTCCATGGGGCATATTACCCCGATAATAGTGTTGTATTATCGCATTCCTGCATCCTCATTATAATAATTAATGTAAATTATTATGACTGAAATCAAATTATACATGTGAAAACGTACTTTTTGGTTGACATTCGTTTTCTAAGAGGAAGATGTGGCAATCCTTGCCCCCCTTCCAGACATCTATGCCCCTATATTATTATATTTTCACCTAGAAATTTAGGATAGATGAATCCTATCGCCGTTATTAAACTATATTATACTCTTAAAGAAAATTAAGTATTTTCAAGCCGATGAAAGTTCAAAGCAACTACGGAGGAAGGGGTGCAGTGGCGAAACCACACACCCCCACAACCTTGAACGGAAATCAATTTTAGGGGGCAAACATGGAAGTAAAGGAAAGCAAGAGTAGCAGAATCTAAGAGTAGCAGGACAAAAAGATACTCAAGATGGATTTTGTTTTCACGTCTTTCTTGCATTATTTCTTCCAGACTGCCAAGAGCACCTGCGGTGGGGGTGGGGAGGGACAGAGCTGCAATTGCCCCCTTGATTTCAAATTTTATACAAATATAAATACCTTTTGTAAAATGTTCTTGCTCGCTTCGCTCGCAATGTCTGCTTTTCTTGCAGTCTAGTCAAGTTCAGAGCCGTAGCTAGGGGTCGACGGGAGTTAACCCTAGACGCCAAACGATCTAAATGAAAAAAATTGTAAAAGACAATAATATGGCGCTCCATGATTTTTTCCCCATATTAAATCGACATTGTTTTCATTTTGCAAAAAATTGGATCTGAAAATTTATTGGTCGCTTCGCTCGCAATTTCTTTTCTGTAATGCATTTTAAATTACCGAGGAGAGAAGTACTGCTTCTAAAAGGTTTTCTCTTAAGTGCATGAACAATTGTTTCGAGGAAATGGAACGCGCAGATTTGAGAGACAATTTATATGATTTTTACTGTTGGTATATATGTATATATGCGTGTGTGTGTGTGTGTGTGTTGTATATATATATGTATGTATGTATTTATATGTGTGTGGGGGGCGGGGGGAGGGTGTATATATAAACACACCCATTAATGCAATAAAATTTAAACAAGTGAGATGAAATTACGTTATTATTTTCCGGCCTGAACTATCATCAAGGCTATCGCCCCTAATCAGAGGGTCTGTGCACGCCTATGACGGGGACTGACACTTTACGTAGGTGTAGACATGCTTCGTACAATTTGATGATATCGCGATTACGTAATGGATGTGCAGCCACTTAACTGAACCCCCCAAAATTCACATTTTATTACTAAATTCTAAATTAGCATAATATCACATAGTTTACCTATTCATAATATGCGCCGCTTTGGTGCAATTTGTGGATTGTGCATTAATCAACATCAGGTTAATCGCGGCCGGCAAAGTGGAGGGAAAATGACAATGAAGCACAACGAGGGGGCCCTTGGTTCCCGATTAATGAAACTTTGTTTACATGCAACTGAGTCGCTGCGTGAAATCGCTGAAAATGTCATTTATTAATTTCTTAATTTTGCTTATTTTATATTGTTTTTCTAGCACTTGGCGTCAACAAAGGCGATGAGGATGATTAATGAAGTTATGAAATGGATGATAGGACATGATGATCCATGTCTTACACAAAATTCTAAGTTGGGACTAATGAATATCGATTCGTCTTATCATTTGTCAAGACGTTGTTTTTAACTCCAACCTTTTTCAAGGACTTCTGGGTTGACAGTATGTGTGTTGCGCGATGATGATTCGACGAAAACCACCATTTCAGTGAACTTTCTTGACAATGACTCTAATATCAGTAAAGTGAACATTTTCTTACGAATAGCTGTTGTAAAGAAACCAATTCCTGAAACTTTTTCTGGTGGTCTCACGGCACCCAGCTGTTGTTTGTTATGGCTGGGCCTGGGGGTATGACTCACGCTGCTGTCAAGACTCAATCATTCCCGAGAATCCAGGTCCGCCAGGCAAACCCAAGCGACAATTTTGTTATTTGGGTTGCATAGACAACAGGCTTTAAGATGTTACGATATCGTAGGTCTCGTGGCCCAAGAACTATTTTCCATGACTGTACATTTCTCAACACTACACGGCGACAAGGCACTAGGCTGCCAGGCGCAACCAGGGACGTCGTTAGGGGGGGGCCTGGGGGGGCTTTGGCCCCGGCAGTTGTAACTCTGGCCCCCGCAAACAAAATTTTGATCGATTAAAAATTATCCTAAATTAATACTACATATTATTTTCTGGTAAATTTGTAGCAGAGTTGGAAACACTGTTCCGAAGAAAATCTTCGGAAGCAAATGTAGGACAGCAAAATTCCACCCTTTCCTTGCTTACCAGATTATAACCAAGGTCATAAAATCTGCCTGCTTAGAGGTTATTACCCTTGCCCTAAGTTCCTGGAAACCAGAGATCCGACCCTTTTGTTGCAAATGACCCTTCCAATACAGATGGAATCAAAGACTCCGCCGTGGCCGAGCGGTCAACAGTAGGTGGTCGAGCGACATAGGAGCCTATGGATAGAGTTCTCCAGTACTGACATTGTTCTGAGATTTAAAATTGCTGTATGCTTCAGCTTCAGAGGTACAGATTAGCTTTGTGTTCTTGCTTGCGAGGAAGGTCTGCTATCGGGTTCCTACGGTCACTGTGTATTTGTTCGTGTGTGGGAAGAGTTCTAGCGTTGTTGTGCATTTCCATCTTGAATGGATAAATTTATCAAAACCGGATATTTTAAAACTATCTCAAAACATGTGGAAGATGACGGCAATGAAGAGGGTGTTGGTCCAAGTTCTGACGTTCCAAAGTTAGACAAAACAAGTGAATGTACTAATGTGAAAACAATTACTGATCTTGGGGTAGATAATCCTAGGCAACCACTTTTGCAAAACTATCAAAATACTACGTTCGGAAAGCGAAAGCGGTCATTTCAAAAACACTGGTTTGCATCTGCGCCGTGGCTAGAATATAGTGTGGAACTTGACACATGCTTTTGTTTTCCATGCCGTAAATTTGGCACAGATTCAGGATATGCAGAATCAAGTTTCAGGAAAATAGGGATTCGCAACTGGAAGAAACCATGTGAAAAAATTAAGGAAAACGAGGAACGTCCTATCATCTAAAATGCATGGAACTGTGGGCGAATTACAAAGTGAGTACCAATCAGTTTTGTAAAACAATTATATGTGTGCGTGTGTGTGTTCGTAGTTTAACTTAAATAATGAAATATGTATATGTCTGTATATCGAGTGTTCAAATTGAAAAAATGCTGAAGAGAAAAGTCATATCAGCTTCCCTTTTCAAATTTTGAGATTTGTACCTAAAACATACGGACTGATGGTTCAAAGTAAATAACACAAATTTTCCAATTAATGTACAAGAGTTCAGTAATCACAGATGTCGTCTCAGTGAACTTTTATTTCATATCAGAATTATTTTTCTTAGAGGAAGGCAAATTAATCAGGAAATATTTTCTCATCAAATACATATTGTAATTTGCAAAGCAACAACAGTATTAATTTTAATGTAAAATTCAGTACAGAAACTGACAATTTATATGCTGATATTAATGTAATATTTACTTGAAGTTGAAAGAAATGATTACGTCAAATTCTTAGCAATAGCAAAATATGATCGAGAATATTTAAGAGGAAAATTCTTTACCTGGTCAGGAGTTAAATTAAAAATTTCAATTTGAACACTGGATGTACTTTGATTTTCGTTTCCTGATTTTACATTACTTTACTGACACTTCTAGCTAATGTCAAAGATATGCAACGGTGATACAAGAAAGTAACGCATGGACAGTAACAAAAAAAGCGCCTGCCTCTCCAGGCGAGGACATCGCGTAGCGGTAATGTCGTCACCATATAATTAAGAGGTCCTGGCCTTGGTTCGATATCTAGTGGACGCACATAGTGGTTTGGATCCAACTTTAAACTGTACGTCCAGTCCCGATTGGCCTATCTGTGCATGAAGAGGACTTAATACAAAAACTCACGGACTCGAACTTAGATCAATTTGGGACAAAATCGTAATTCGGTAGCTAACGTGCTCAGCCACTGAGGCGGCTAGAATTCAATAGGTTTTCATTTTGGCTATTTTACCTTTTTTTCCTACCTATTAGGTTAATTTTTACAAGTCGATGTGAATGGATGAATGATGGACGGATGGAAAGGTGATGGGAGCATAGACAAACAGGATGAGTCACCAATGGCTGGTGGAGGTTTGAACATGGGATCTCTGATTCCGTAGCCCTTTACGCTTACCACTCCGCCACGAACACTGGAATAAATTAAATAAGTAGTGCCATTGTTTAGAATGGATGTCGGGGTGAGTGGAAGCCTAGCTAATAACAATGTACACCAATGCATTGTTGGCATTGCTAGCAGATGTTAACGGTCTACTGATACCTCACACAACTAAGAAATAATCTTTACCTATATTTGCATTGTTTTAAAAAATATATATAGCACTGACGAACGAAGGAACAAAGCTAATCTTTATGGTGTAGAGCAGGAATTTCCAAACTTTTTCGTTTCGCCGCGCCATTAGTGTTTCAAGATTTTTTCACGGCGTCCAAATCAGAATGTAGGCCTATCTAATACTTGCTTTGATTGATTGATTGATTGAATTGATGTTTTAAGTCCATTTCATGCACAATAAGGCTAATCGGAACTGGACCTACAGTTTAAAGTGGGATCCGAACCACTATGTGCCTGCACCGGGTAACGAGCCCGTGACCCCTTTATTACAAGGTGGTGACTAACACTACGCCACCGGGGAGGCCCTATCTAACACTTGTAACGCTCTGTTAGTGTGCATAGGTTGCTTTCCTTAAGTTAAAAAATAAACATATATTTCAAATTCCGAAACATGGAATAAATAAGAACATGTATTTGGAACAATCATATCAATGACTGAATTTCAGTGAAAATATTGGAACATCTTGCAGCGGCCCCGTACGCCTACCAGGGCGCCCCAGGGCACACTTTGGGAACCACTGGTCTAGAGATTACAATTTCTGTAAAACTGAGTCCGAGGTTTGAATCCTGAAGGAGATATTATTTTCTTTCACTATTACAATAACTGATCCCATTGTCGTCATAATCAAAAATAGTTTAAAGTCCATTTTATGCTCAAATAGATTAATTGGAACTGGATTTATAATTTAAATTTGACTCCGACCCATTGTGCAATGCGTCTCCATCGGGACTTAAACCTGGCACTCTTTGGTTATAAGGCAACGTGGTAAACCACACCGAAGAGGTCCGCCGTGGTGAACGTGACGTTATAATAAATATGCAATATAAAGCAAAAACATGAATTTATTCTTAAGAATGTTAAAAAACAACAGCAACAAGAAACAGAACATTTGAGTCGCGAATAATATTCTGCATATTACATATCATAATTGTGATGGCGATTTGTGAGTTTTCCTTCATTAATTGCCATTCATGATCGTCAACATTGCGATTAACTAAAAGTAACAGAAAAGCGGCACAACATTTAAAAAAATATAATATACGTAGAATAAAAAAAATAGGTGTGAAACTGAAAAAGAAAGGTAATAACAAGTTGATATTTACTACCTATTTTTTGTGTTTTTTGAAGTTGTCAAATTTTGTCACTTTTGGCGCCAATTTACCTGTCTATTTAGCATGCTTTGTGGCTATTATAAACCCACTCCCTACTGATAACACGAACTCAAGACAGAAATAAACAAGTGTGAAAACACCTACTTCAGTGTCTTTGTGCATGATACTTGCACAAACCATCAACGTTGTTTTGGGAGAATGCAGGGTGCAAGTTAAGAGGTGCACAATTTTCGAAATTGCCGCAAAAAAAGTGGCACGCATCTATTTTTCCTACTACATCTCGAGGCACTGGTGTACACATGGGGGAGCTGATGCGGCTATAACTCTCCCGAAATTTCTGTCTTTGAGCAACTTTCAAAAGGAAGCTTAAAAGTGGTTAATTATGAAATATGTTATACTGTCTCTACCCCTTCCCTCTAAAAAAAAAAACCTGCACACGTTAGTGTCTAGAGGAGAGTTACAAATCACTCGCATAATTTAAAGTGCTGTTTGCGCTGGAATACTACTAAATGTGCTAGAATTTAAATTTGACAATAATTTCAATGTTAAAAGCGTCATTATTATTATTATTATTAATGTTTTTATAACGTCCTATTATTGTTATAATTACGTCCCTGCCTAAATTCACAGCCAGAAATAAGATTGATTGATTGATTGAGTTGTTTTAAGTCCACTTTGTGCACAGTATGGTTAATCGGGAGTGGACCTACAGTTTCAAGTGGGATCCGAACCACTATGTGCCTCCACCTGGTATCGAACCCGGGACCCCTTAATTACAAGGGAACGACGGTACCACTGCGCCATCGGGAAGGCCCAGAAATTAGAATAAAACGCGATCTTCTTACTTCAGGAAAGCAACATCTTTACAGGCGGCCCTAAGACCAGCACAAAGCTTGAATGGAGACAATACAACAAGCTTGTTCAACAAATGTTGGCGAGATGGTTGCGGACAACCAAAGGCGGCACTGCGTCCCAAATACTCTCTGAACTGCCCGTCATAAAATGTTCCTGCGAGACCTATTTCTAATCTGTGGTCGTCACTGTATGACTAGACCCCTTTGTGTCGAACCTGACAAATTGCAGGGAGCGGTCTTTCTTGCTTTAAGGGATTAAGGGAAGAACATGGCATTCAAATGGCAGGGAAGACTTATCCCTGGGTTGAGTTATTGTACCCCTGCTGTTTCAGTGCACCGTTTCTGTAAGGCAATACGCAAATACGGTTAAATTTTCCCTTCCCCAGTAAACCTTTGTTTTCGATTCATTCTGCTAGATTTTGCTTCTATCCAGGGTGCCAAGTACCAGAACAGTCCACTGGCCTCGCTGCCTTCGAGCAAGCAATAACTTTAGTGAGGAGGTAGGAGGGCTTGGGGAGGGAGGAGGGGCAGATGCAAGACGACGAAGAAAATGTAGCAGTTTACTTACATGATGACTCGTGAAAGTATTTGTTATTGCCTGTTTGAAAGAATGAAAGGTATGAAATTAGTAATATTTTTCTTGTTCGCTTCGCTCTCAATATAAGCGTTTCTAATAAGTAACAAGTTATAATTGTTACTCCAAAAAACTGTGTATATGTGTGCGTGTGCGTGTATGTAATATGATTTGTTAATTATGACGTACTGGATACCAAATAATGAAAAAGTAAAGTAATGTGCTCCCCTGTGCTTTTCGCTATGCCATGAAAGCGTTTAGGGGTGTGTAGTTCGGGCTCCACACTTTCTTGATCACGGCCGAAGGTGGAGGTGATGTGATCAATCAGCACCACGTCCCTGGCCTCGTTTACCTGCCAGAGTTTCCTCCATGTACCCACTTTATACGTACGACGCTGGGTGGGCACCGGAGCCGCTCGAACAGGTGAAAAAAAAATCCCGGTATCCTCCAGAATGAATAGGAAAGATTCTACACAGAATAATTTATCAGTTTAGCACTTCCACAGAGGATATAGTTTCGATAAAAAAGAAGAGGTTGTCATTGAGACAAGCAGAAAGTAAAATACATTAAGAAAAGCTGTAAAGTAATAGTTTAATAGTAATTACATAAATTGATTTGCTTCCTGAAAATTGTTGAACTCTAATTTTTATTTGACCTCCAGTATTCACATATACGTATATTATATACACTTCTTAGTAGTTTAATATACCAATGCACTATATATGTAGCAATATTATAATGTAATATAATATTTTATATATATATATATATATATATATATATATATATATATATATATATATATATATATATCTCTGTGGTGTGTGTGTGTGTGTACATTACACACACAGAGTTTTTTACCTTTACTGTCTGGAAATATTTACATAGGAACAAATTTCAGATTTGGCCCCCCCGAACTGATTAACCTAGCTACGTCCCTGGGCGCAACGTAATTACTTCGAAATAACATACAATACAAACTACCTTTATACCTGTAAACTCAGGCGCGTGCCCAGGATTTTCGTAAGGGGGGGGTTATGAATCTAACACATTTTCCAGTTCACAGGTCAAATTTCTTGTAATAAATTAGATAATTAATATACTTGGATTTTACCCCAATGAACGCAATCAATGTATTTGCTATGGATGCTTCATGTTTTTATTGCATCATATTGCACCTGCTTGAATATTTCCAAATTATTAATATTTTATATTTAATTGCTCAAATATAATTTTTAAACAAAAAGTATGTGCACTCAACATTGTAACAACATTAAAGAGATTAAGACTACTTGATGTCTTAAAGACAGTAATAAATAAGGTACCACAGTTCAACAATTTAAATTCTGAAATTTAGGCATCGAGGTTTCTGTGCGAGTTCTGACAGTATGTCGTCACAAGTAACTTTTATATCACGGTGAATGTTCAGAGCAGCTAACCCATTTAATCTTTCTTCGCAAATGGTATTTCGAAGATAGGTCTTCAAGTGCCTCAAAGTTGAGAATGATTTCTCATTTGATGTTGTTGTTACCGGGATTGTACATAATATGAGCAAACGTGTGTTTACCCAGGGAAATATTACTTCACTGCACATATCAATTGCTTCAAGAGCATTTACTAGACGTCTTTGCATTGCTGCAAGATGACGATACCACAGTTTCATTTCAGTGTGAGCGTCGTCGCCTTGTAATCAAGGTGTCCCGGGTTCAATACCCGGTGGAGGCTAATAGTGGTTTGGATCTCACTTTAAACTTTAGGCCCAGTCCCGATTAGCCTTACTGTGCATAAAGTGGATTTAAAATATCAATTCAATCAACATTGTACTTGTTGTGGAGATGGTTTTGCTAAATATTGTGTACATTTTTGGCATTGTATTATTATATTATTGGTCAAAACATTTGTTTGACAGTCGACAAACAAATACGAACCGCTTCAGTAATTAACATTTTCTACTACAGTGTCATTAATGTGTCATATTCATTTTCATATTAGGTCTATGGAGAGGAATTTTGTATAATGTTAACGTTATGGAACTGCGAAACCAACTGTTGAAGGGGCCACTCCCCCCTTCCGCTCCGAAGCCCAGTACCGCACCACAGGATCTGTCACTGAGCCCGACAAAATCTTGCCAGACAGTGCTCGAAATGCAAATTCGTAGCCGAAAAGGGAGGGGATGTTTGATCGATTTTGGAAATACGAGGGGGTACATCCTTGTATGGATCAACATGGAGACAATACAGTAGGTGGAGGATGCTCAATATGAAAATTATTCTAATTGGGGGTATGATTTGTGAAACTTTCTTAACTGAAGGCAGCATCCCCTACTTCGACCACTGATGCCAGAAAAGATGCTTTCAGAAAATGAATTTATTACTGCACACGTATATTACTTATTGTATTTGTTGCGTTTGTACAAGAGAAACATTCAGAAGATTTGTAAGGAATATTTACAGTTAATAGGATGCCTATCTAGTCTATCCCGTGTCGTAATACAAACTTTATCCCTTTCCTACAAAATAATAAAACTGTCCATGCCAACCGTGATTTTATAATGTGGTTGCATACATATACACTAGAGACATTAGTGCCACTGCTCCGACGCCAGGGTTTCAAATACCTTGGTGGATCTATAAGATAGGTAATATCGTTTTTCGAGGGTTTGTGAACAAAACAAAAAGTAAATGATTTTAAAGTCCATTTTATATTCAGATACGTTAATCGGGACTGGTCTTAAAGTTTAAATCGGGATACGTACCACTGTGCAATGCACCTTCACAGGGGATCAAACCCAGGACCTCTTTGATTACACCACCATCGGTGAGGCCCCCGAAATCATTGAGGAAACTTGTTCATCATAATGTTCTCTCGCCCTGCGAAAGTTTATTGGTGATATAGGGTGACATCCTACACACGTCTTCCAGACATACACACGCGGGCACACCCCTCCCCTGCACACACACGATTGTATGCTTACAGCACATGCTGTGCCCTCCCAGAAAAACAATTCTAAATCCGCCTATGGATATATCTGCTATCAAATAATGAACGGCACTTACCTCGACAGTTCCTTGACATAATTTTGCAACAAGGTTTGCAATATCTTCTGTTATGCCTTCTTGTTGAATATCAAGAGTCTGAAAGTTCGCACGTTTCACTCTCGCAATTCGGATGGAATTCCTCTTAACTTAAATCGACCTTTTCTGACGTTCTATTTGTGGAAGGTGAAGCTTCAACTTCCATTTTTTGTTTCTTTTTGAAATAATCTAATAATGTATTTCTCCTCTTTTTTCTATCCATCTTTAGTTCCACGTCAAAAATCTATTACACATGCAGAAACGTAACACACAAACACGACCACTTCGACTTGCTACCTTGCAGACTGCAACTCGCTGCAACCCCAGTGAACACCAGGACTTGGGAGAAAGATACCGGGCGGTCGAATGTCTGAACCATGCATCCAGCTTGGTCCAGCTCAAATTACGTCACCAGTGTTGACAGCAACCAGTAGTGTCAGTGTCAGTAGTGTTGGCAACTGCTAAATTATTTACGCACAAATTCAAGCGAGATCTTTCACACATGTTACAAGAAAATTCAATAAACTGAAGGCTGGAAATTGGTTGCGAAAAAAATATCTAATTTGTAAAGAGCACAAGAGTAAAACGTATAATATTTTGGCATATTAATTGCTTTTATTTTGTTTATGAAACTGACTGGGCCAGTTGCGCTATATAACGCATCCCTCCCTCCTCCCGGCATGCTATTGTACAAAACATCGATTGCCTACTTCGTAAAACCATGCCTCGCTACTGCCTGCAACAATTATTATTATTATTATTATTATTATTGATATTTTGAAATAAATATGCATCCAGGTGCGAAATAAGATTTTGACTTACTTTGCCTACTAATTGTAGTGATTCAAATCTCACAGAACTTTGCTCTGCTGGTATAAATGGTATAAGAAGGGGAAAGAAAGAAATGGGAAGTTAGCAGCACTGTCGTAACAGGAAAGGGAGGGTCATTCTCCTAAGAGGGTCATCGTGGGTGAAAGAAAGGGGAGGAGGGATTCCTTCAGTTCGCATTCCAAGGGGTACGGCTCTTTTCTTGACCATACTGAGAAGGAAATTCTCTTTCCTTTTCAGTGACTAAGGAATGAATGAATGCCTGTGCATTGCTGTAACTCAACTCCAATATTATCAAAAGTAATTGAAGAAGCAATACATTTCTCATTGCCAAATGTAAACATTTTACAATATTGGCAATTTATGAAATAAAATGTATTTCTGCTTTGAATTTTTTTAAATGACGAAACCAATGGGGGGGGTTTTAACCCCCACCAACCCCCCCCTGGGCACGCCACTGTGTAAACTGTATATCAAGGCACTAGCTTGCCCGGCAATCCAATCTCTTACAGCATGCGTTTCAGGAGACCTGTCCTCCGGTCCTAGCTGACGGAAGCAAAAACAGCCTCTCCCTTCCAAGTCTCAGTTCCAACAGCCGACCTCCCCCACTCTCATCTGGGAGTTTATATATGTTTGGTTGGCGTCTGTTGCCAACGGCCCTTCTTTCAAATTTTTTAATCTTTAACAGCTAAACTGCCCGCCTTTCTTTTGAACGTTCGAAACCCGAAGAAAGAACAGAGAGCTACATAGTATTTATACATGGAATAATACGAACCTAAAAATGAATAATAAATTGATTTACACTAATCACACATATATATGTTTATACACTTGATTACCCAATTAATTAACATATTAATAAATATTTCAATAAGGAAAAAAACATTGTTGCCCTGACACGGGGGCAGGGTAACACAATACATACAATAATATATTGTATTATTATTACACAAATAGGTACAAATACTGTATAAGAATAGAGATATAACAGCGCATATTCATTACGTAGCTTACCTGTAGTTAAGATCGGAATAATTTATATAAAAACAAGTGCCCTGGCAATGAAATTAATGTCAAATAGATGAATAATTGAATATTTATCGAATAACAAAAATGATGTTACATGTAGTTGGAGAAAAATAAGTTTCTGATTAATATTTATGCATTTTATCTTCCTTGTAATGTCATTCGAAGCCGTATGATACCAATATAATCTTTGCCTTCTAAAAAGTTCAAAGGCAATTAATACCCATCAATTATGCAACAAATGCTAATATTTTCATTACTTAATTTTAGTACTTCGTAAGTCTTTGGGGCGGGGGTCCGCATACGTCATCCGGTCCGCATACATCGTTCCTGTCTTTCAAAGCCGTATGATCCCAATATACGTAATCCTTGTCTTCCAATAAGTTCAGAGGAAATTATACAACAAAGGCTAAAATAATATATTTTTCATTATTTAATTTTAGTACTTGATAAATCATTCGGGGGGGTCAGGGCCCCCTGGACCCCCCTAAATACGTCCTTGACTCGTGAGGTAGTATTTTTCCATTAAAAACAAAGTAATTTGTGACTTACGAAACGTTTTAAACAGCTCAGCTAATCAATATTTGCGACTTTGGACACTGGGAGTTTCAAGAAAATAAATCATGTCAGATTCTGGTCCTTTTGATGGTAAAAAGTTGTGACGTAACTGAATTCTACTGTGACTGCAATCAATAGAAAGGATTACATGAAGGGGAAACCCAACCAGTTCCTTACCCATTATCTCATTCTTCCAGCGCAAATGTAATAAGAAGCCAGATGACCGACAAGTTTTGATTAAATTCGCAGGGGAAAACCTGGAATTTTGCAAGAGACGTCCGGCTCCAGAAGCAACTGGTTTTTCACCTTCTCTGCTTCAAAAGACTTTCAATATTGTCCTTCCGGGTAATCAAGCAGAAATACCCCTTTCGTGCCACGACTTGAAGAACATCACGAAGACTTTTGCAATTATTATTCCTGCAATAGTCTGGCCAAAATGATATCCGAATCATATTACTATCAATTAAGATGGCAAGTGAAAAATAACATGTAAATGGAATACAAAACTAAGGACAAGAACAATGTAGACAAATCGGACTAGGAAATTCTTACGTAGGATCAAAATTATATTTTAGATTGATTGAATTGATTGATTTTTATGGATTGATTGAATTGATTTATTTAACTTCGCATTTCTGCCACCTTTGGCTAATTGCGAAGGTGAGGATTGAGAAGTGATGAGATGAAGCAGATGACGGGACGGTCACAGACACATGCGGACAGCAAACAAAACAAACCCTACAGAGAAAATACTGACCATGGGTCCAAACGCCAGAGCCTCGTTAGTCTGCAAACGGCTGTCCGGGGTGTACTACGTGGAAGTGAGGTTGACATTTTGGTGTCTTTGGAAAGGGTTATCCCTTACACCCCTATAATATTTTAGAATTTAAGATGATGTTATTGGGAGCAATACAACAATAAAGAAGATTACTGCAATTAGAAAGAATCTCATTGAAAATGGAATTCGGGCTGATGATTTTGGATCAAATAAACATTCAAATGGCACCATTAGGTAGCCTATACCTTTCAATGGAAACTTGTAAATCAAAATAGGTTGACTTGGTTTATTTTCTTTCGCTTTTCTGCCGCTTGTGGCACGAAGATGGGGATGAAATTAGTGATGGGCACCATCGACTAATATTAGTCGCATTAGTCGAATTAGTCGGAAACGACTAATATTAGTCGAAATAGGCGTTTGACTAATATTAGTCGAACTTTTAATTGACTTGTTCTTTTCAGACTAATAAGTCGAAATGTTTACTTTTCTTATTATTTTGAATTTTCTCAAGGCTACGTTATGCTGAGACAGGCTAAATGGGACTGAATCTAAAGTTCTAAGATACAAACTATACTATATATTATGATGTATAAAAGATCATCCATGCTCATGCTGGGATTCTATCCCGTGACCTTTGGCGTCTTAGCGCTCTGTTCTAACTATTCCGCCACGGAGGTCGACGTAAATCAAAGTAGAATTTTATCATTAGGTGAATTTACGTATAGGTGGGTTTCGTGTGACGTCAGGATGCGCACAGCCGCCATGTTTGAGGCCAATTTTATTTTTTGTTTGCAAGAAAATATCCACCAAGTAGCGTTCGGTACGTCTGCACCAACTACACCTTTGTTTTAGATCACGAATGTCTTGTGTTATACTCTGTCCCAGCTAACTGTGGAGCAGTCGAACGAAAACAAGTCTCTGCGCAAGTAGTGACGCGAGGCGGCTCCACCAATGAACACGTGAGAGGGAAGGGGATTGTGTGGAGGGGGAAGCAACTGCAGTTACCAGCCTTCCCAGCAGCGTGTACCGCTTCGCTCTGGCCACTCGATTTCCTTCGCTTCTCTGACGCCATGCGCGGACTTGCTCCACAGTTAGCTGGGACAGAGTATAATATCTCCCACCCACCCGCTTGAATTCCGTATGCTTACAATAACTGGCCTCAATCATGGCTGCTCGAACCCACAATGCAACAGTTTGTGACGTAGCTGAAACACACCTACGAAACTTGAGAATGATAGCATGACGTAAATAAGTAAATAAAAACATTAATAAAAATGTAAGAAATGAATCCTCAATTGTATAAGACTGTCTACTCTGCATTGGCTTAAGTAAAATGAGGTTAGGAACACATTGAGAAAGATCAGTACCTACATGAAATATATTTGCCATTGACCTATTTCCTCGATAAACAATGCTCGTTATTATGCAATGCGTATAAAAATGTCGAGAAACAATATATCACGGTTATGCTTGTATGCACAAGTCACGTGATTATTATTCTTGCAGAATCGCATTTCTTTACAACTCCCCGTCTCAACATTAAGCTGTAAACAATGCAACATGTGTGTTGTCGCAATAGAGTTGTGCTTCACACTTCTACATTCAAGGACTTAGTGACACACAACGTACGGATGGGAGAGTTCAAATTTTGGTTCGGCACACGCTTCATAAAATAAATGTGAGTATAATTATGTAATTCAATACTTTTTTTATTAAATATTCACTGTCACTCAGCTAAATTAGCTAAGATCGGCCAAAGTGTAATCTTGTGAGATACATCAGTGGTGCATGAGAACTTTCATTATCGGGGAAGAAGGCTGTATGTATATGTAAGTACTTTCATGCATGTACATTCACGGACATTTCTGGATTGTAACGATTCCATTGAAAGTTAATGGAAGTGCTGCAACCCAGAAGTGTCATGACTGTACAAGAGTTCCTGTCTCTCCTGTTGGAAACGGTCTCTGGTTCAGTCGCCAACAGTTCTGATCTGCCATCGTGAGGACTCAATGAATTTTGTGTTTAAAGTCCTTTTATGCGCCGAATAATAGGCGTGCGCACTGTGGGTCAAGAGTGGGGCAATTGCTTCCCCCTAATCATCGACGTCCGCAGGTTTTTTCAGGGTTTCAAGGTTTACGAGATATATTACCCATATAATAGTGTTGCCCCCTCAACAAACACCAATTGAGTTTGAAATTATTACGTTCCTGCATCTCCATTATACTAATGTGTATTGCTGTGGCTGAAATCAAATTATATTCGTGAAATATATACTTTTAGGTTGACATTCATTTTCCAAGGGAAGGTGTGGCCATCCTTGCCTCTTTCCGGACGTTCATGCCCCTATTATTATACTTTCACCCAGAAATTTAGTGTAGATGGTTCTTATCGTCGTTATTAAACAAATACACTTTTCTATTATCAAGCCCATGCAAGTTCCAAGCAACTGCAGGGAAGGGTGCATTATCGTATGTAATTGGACTATCCCGCTTCGTTCTCTAGCCACTTTCATGTTATTAACACTCTCAACACCCCCACATGCCTTATTCGTCAGTTATTATACGTCTATGTTGCTGCATTTAACATATACACACGGTCACAGAAGTATTCGGACACCCATCCATTTCTGTTATTTTACCATGTATCTGTTGTAAAAATAAATTAGTGAAGGATGAAGTATGACTTACGAAAATATAGACATCATTAAATATCTCTTGTTTGATTGACATAGAAAGAGATACAATCTTATTTATTCCCAATGTTCGAAAAAAGTTGGTGCAACAAAAGTATTCGGACATCGGTATGCGTGGAAGAAATGTCTGTGAATGCGATAACAGAGGGCGTTGTAAAGCGGAAGCTACGCTAGAGATTCACGTTGTTTGCCCACCTGGTGCACAGGCAAAATTATTGTTCCAGTGCGTGAAGAATTTCAAGGAAAATGAGCCGAAGAGGAAAGGAAAGCAACTTTCAGCAGGGACAACTTGTTTTCTACCATGCGAAAGGAAAAACTTGCAGGCAGATCGCAGAAATGTTCCAGATGAAGAAGAGTACGGTATTTGTCATTATTAGAGCCCGGAAGTTCAGGCATTTATTTTCGTTAAAATAGGCAGGCAAAAAGGCATTTATAATGTGGTAAATAGGCACTAAAAATGAAAAAAGGCAAAATAAACCGAAAAAAGGCACATTTAGAAGTCGCTTACTTTTATCTATAATTTCTGGCAAAATGTTAAAATCTAAATTGGGAAGAGCATTTCAATTTTCTCCGTCTTGATTGCACATAACTACAAGGTGCTTTTTAAGTTCTCAACATTCATTGATAGTCGTCTGTCAGAGAGAATGTTTTTCATAATAGAAAATGATCTTTCTACTTCGACAGAAGTTATTGGAGCATACATATAACAAGCTAATGTAGCTGGACTCGTTTTGGTAACAGCATTTTCACCTTTTAGAATATCACAAATTGTTTTAAATTGTTTCAAGTCCTCATTTGCACTCACTACCCGTTAGCACTTTTCCGCAACAGCTGACCCCTTTTCTCCTGGCACTTCCATCATCTGCTGCATAGATTCCTCGAACATTTTCATGGATGCTATAATTGTAATTGTCTCTGGCAATGCACCATAATGTGCAAAAGTAAACTTGAATAGCACAGGAGTTTTTTCAGTTCACGAATTGAAGCCGCTTCATTTTCTGGAAGAGCATCGATCACCTCACTGCTTTTTTTGAAGGTTGTTAGCATAATATATAGCTGCTGATATCCAGGTTCCCTATCTCGTCAAGACTGGTTGCTGAGGTAAACTAAGCTCATCGCAACTTCCTGAAATTTTCTGGTTCGAGAGGGAGATTTCAGAAATATTTTCTTTGTGTTCGAAATCAACCTGTCCACTTCAGCAGTCACTCATGCACAAGAATTGTTAACCGAAAGGCAATATCCTGACTCAGCATGAAATACTTTTTTCTCACACTTTTCTCCTTCAGCAATGTTGAAACATGCGTGAGTTCAATATTACTTAAATAAGGCGAAAATTATTCACATAATAAATGGAAGAAAAATAAATGCCAACAACGTTTTTTGGGAGAAAAATAATTTATATACACATTTTTTTTTAAAAAAAATATCAAATTTCATTGAAAAAGGCAGAAAAAGGCATTATAATTAAAAATAGGCAGTGGGGTCCCAAATAGGCAAAATGAAAAGGCTTCCAAAACATTCGAAACAAAATAAGAAACGTATATCCGGAAAAATTTTATCAATATATGCAGTAGATAAAAAGAGGCATTTTGCCAAACTTCCGGGCTCTAGTCATTATCAAATGCTTTAACAAGGAAGATAGGCTTGAAGATCGTGCTCGCACCGGACTCCTAAAACGTTTTCTGAAAGAGAAGATGCTGTGATTGTGAGAAAAGTGAAGAAAGATCCTTAAACAAGTGCCCCCCAAATCGCAGTTCAAGTGGAATCGGGGATAGGAAAGAAAGTTTGTCCTGAAATAATTCGTAGAGTGCTGAGAAGGGCCAATTTTCACGGTCGTGCGTCCCGGCGAAAGCCGTTTGTCAACAAGATCAACCGAAAGAAAAGACCAAATTTCAAGAACGAATATGCTGACAAGGGTGAGGACTGGTGGAATCGTGTAATACTTGCCGACGTAAGCAAGTTCAACACGGTTCGGATGGCGATCGTATGTGATAAGACCCAAGGAAGAGTTAAAAGGGAAAACATGCAAGCCACAGTTAAACATGGTGGTGGGAGTGTGATGGTTTGGGGCTGCATGTCAGCGAGTGGTGTCGGCAATTTGGTATTTATTGAAGATTCTATGAACAAGGAAAGATATCTTCAACTTTTACGGGCCAATTTAAAGCCCAGTGCCCAAAAAATGGGAATTTCTGATAGGTTCATGTTCTATCAGGACAATGACCCGAAGCATACGGCTCATATTGTGCAGATGTGGCTTTTGTATAATTGTACCTAGGTGCTCCAAACCCCTCCTCAGTCCCCTGACATCAACCCCATCGAACACTTGTGGGATAAAATTCAAGATGGACTAAGGAAAACCCCGAGCTACTCAAAGAAATACCTAAAACGTAGGCCGGAAGGAATGGGCCAAACTGTTTTGGATTACATGCAAAAACTCGTGGCATGCCGAATAGACTAAAGGAGGTGTTAAAAATAAAGGGCATGCCCACAAGGTATTAATTTTCGTTTCTTGTTTGAAAGTGTGATATGTTTTGGCCTGTGTCGGGATACTTTTGTGGTTCTCAAAAATGTTTATTTTTTAATGTGTATGGCCACTGCTTTAATGATTTTTTTTCAAACATATGTTTACATAACTGAATACATTTGCAAGAGAATTAATCCTGTTCATTTTCACCCTCCCTTCCCAGTAGGTTGCGATGTTTGAAACCCTTCAGTACTATATCTAAAAAAAATACAAAAAAAAACATAAATGGTATTTAGGGGTCCTGAGGACCCTAAATATAAAATGCAGCTATAATGTATATGACCACTGCTTTAATGAAAAAAAATTCAAACATATGTTTATAAAACTGAATAAATATGCAAGAGAATTAATCCTGTTCATTTTCAAGACGCTTTGAGCACAAATTGCACACTGGACACTTCCACAAAAAAGTTACATAAACAGTACTTTGGGGTCCACAGGACCCCACTTACTCAACAGTGTTAACACGACTGGCTTTCCTGCAAAACTAATGGCTTTTCTAAACTCCTCACCAGATGTCAGAGATGGGCAGTCTGCAGAGCAAAGCCATCTGGTGGCAGCCACAAAAAATATATCAGCCGGGTTTCTCAGGACCCCAAAGTAGCACTGCAAGGCTAAATCGATACTTATTCTCCAACAATTTATTTATATTTATTTTTAGTTTATTTTTATTTATTGTTATTGAACTCAACAGGTTTACACCAATTTACAGAGTTCATATTGTAATAGTACAATTTCTTATACAATACATAGAATAACAATACTGTAGAGTTTTATATAACATTTAATTAACGATAACAATATTTTTCTTTTATTTTTTCAAGCAGGCGGCAATTTTCATTACTTGTTTATTTCGTTGTTTTGATTTTTGAAATAAATAATATCTTTAGTTACATATCATGCAGTTAGTTACCATTTTTTTCCCGGAAATCCTTGCTTGTCCGACTACTTCTGTGACCGTGTGCATATAATGTCTAAAATTGAACTAAGAGGTTTTTTGGTGGATCCGAACACACACTATATACGCTCCTATTTAATTCCATCAATACAATAAAACAGTGAGATGCAATGAGGCTTTTCTTTCCCAACTGAACTTTCACCAAGGCTTTTGACTGCCCCCTAATCAGAGGGTCTGCACACGCCCATGGCACAGATAGGCTATTCGGGACTGAACCTAAGCAGCCTAACCTAATAACGATGGCATTCCGCACTTACGTCAGAACACGAAAAGTTGTTTGAAGAAGGGTGCGATCAGTTATAACTAGACCTCGGATTCTAGGTTTTTAACCTATTTTTTTCCTTTGCAGGTAAATAAGAAAGAACAAGTTATGTCAGCGTTACATAAAAAAACTCAACAACTGACAAAGTTTTTATAGTGCCTAAAATAACCTTTTTTTAGGTTTTTATGTATTTTTTAGGGTTTTTAAGGATTTTTGTATCTCTCAGAAATATTTTCTTCCTTTCGTACCGAAAAAAGTAATTGATTAACGTGTTTGAAACAATTTATCTTTGTCAATTTATCTTCCTCCAAGTCCATGTTGTGTTTAAAAGCTCTGAACAAGTGGTTCCCAAAGTGTGCGCCACGGCGCCCATGACGCTGCAGGACGCCGTGGCTGGCTTACAGGGGCTCCGCGAAATGTTCCAATATTTTCAATCAATGATATGATTGTTCGAAATATGTGCTTATTTAGTACTTTTACACATAAAATATTTCTGAATTTGAAATATGTGTTTGATTTTTAACTTAAGGCAAGCAACCTAACCACACTAAATGAGCATTGCAAGTGTTAGATTGTTCTACATTTTGACTTGGGCGCCGCGGAAAGATTTTGAAACACTAAGGGCGCCGTGAAACAAAAAAGTTTGGAAACCCCTGCTCTAAACAAAGCAAAATGTCTGGCGCCACTGTTACCTATGCCTTGCAAAGTAACGTTTCAACATTCAAATTTGCACCACTGACTGTTTTTGTTGAAAGATACTGTTAAGTAAGATGATCCTCACAGATAAAAAGAGAAGTTTGACTGTGGATAACATGAAAAAAATGTTATGTATTCAGGGTGGTCACTCTAGGACCATGATAAAATTTAACTTGGTTTTCAAGGCGGAATTTTAAAAAAATCAATGGTACAGGCAGATATTTTCTCTATTTCAACCTTGCGTATTACCGCCTGTCACCACACACACACACACACACACATAAATAAATATATATATATATATATATATATATATATATATATATATATATATATATATATAATTAAGAATATAAAGGGTTTGTGTGATTCCAATGTACCCAAAAATTGAAATTCTGATTTTAACAGTTGTACCTAATCAGTATTTGTCATGAATTTTGAACCATTTTACTCCCTCTGTCCCATAATTATTGTCCGGTACACTTTTGTTTGTTGTCACAAAATACTTGTCCGATATTCAAACTGTCACACTTGTGTATACAGAAGAAGAAAATGAAACACGGGAATGAGTCATACAACGTTATTACTCAAGGATCAGTACAAATTGGCCGATCAAGTATCCAAAAGAACATGAATAAAAAGTTACCATTTTGGCATACCGGACTATAATTATGGGACAGAGGGAGTACATTTTTTGGACCTACTTCAGGCTTTTTTTAGCCTAATTTATTTTTTAGAACCTATTTTAGGATTTTTAGAACCTATTTTAGGATTTTTAGAGCCTATTTTAAGATTTTTAGAGCCTATTTTAGGATTTTTAGAGCCTATTTTAGGATTTTTAGAACCTATTTTAGAACCTAAAAATCCGAGGTCTAGTTATAATCGAAGAGAAAAGAAGAGATGCTCTTCGAAACGCACTGGACAATCGATAATATCCAATTAGGTTAAGAATAGGGTAAAGAGGAAGTAGTCGAATTTTGTAAACCGCTTGACTTGTATCACAAAGTAAAGCTTTGTTTAGTGACACAGTAAACAAGTTTGAAAACCATAAATAAAACTATTTACTCTCCAAGTGCGATGGCACAGATTGAACCTGTGCCTTCTGCAAATTTGAAGGCAGCTGTTGGCAATCAAGTAGCCAAACAGTTGCGAGCTTGTTTAGTGCATTTGACTCCGTTGACTTTCGGTTTATCACTCAACGTCCAGAATCAATGGTGGCAGAACCGGCTAAAATATGGCAAGGTCAATGACCCGAGAGTGCTTCAGAGAACATCAAGCATCACGTTCCTTACTGATTCGCTTTGACGGCAATATTTGTTTCAGCTCCTCTGTTCACAACCAGATACTTCTCCAGGAAATAATCTTTGCTTTGTAAATCAACTGCGATTGTCTAAGATAATTTCAAATCAAACACATTTCCAGTTGTAAGGTCAGTGATATCTGCATCAACGAGGTTATTTACATTTACATGGATGGATATCTCATTTGCATAGCTGTAATTTGTTTTTGACTTCCATGCTGTTGAATGGGTGGCGCTCCTGTCTTTGTCATGGAATTCCATGCACTGTTCACGTGACACTGAACCAAAAGCAACATGGTTGCTTTGGCTCTAAAGCAAACTTGAGCACATTGCTTACACTGGCGGATGCCAGAGAACATTCCGTGCGGTGCGACCATCTCGCCTGCATAGTGCACATCAAGGCCTGTAAGCAGCAGAGCACTAGGAGAGTTATTAAGAGTTTAAAAAAGGCGGGAAAGGCGGTACCTTTTCACGGAACCACCTCCTGTTTCAACTTAATACTAAAAATGCCACCCTGCACTGTCAGTACTGAACAAGATGAGGAGAGTTTTCTCACCATGTGAACGCGACCGACGTAGCCTCCTGCTTCGCTCACTCCCACCTTTTCGCCACTTTTAAAACGCTACAGTGCAGCTGCTCACGCTGCATTCCACAAACGCATACGAGAGAGCTCTTCCACTGGTGTCCGGTAAAAATGGCAAAGGAAAAATTGGCAACGGAAAAAATGGCCAAGTAAAAATGGCAAAAGGAAAAAATGGCAAAAGTGAGAATGGCGAAAGTAATAATGCCGACAAGAAGAAAGGAATAGCAAATGATAAATAATTGATATAAGTAATTCACATGTAAATTGTAAAGAGTATTCATCAGGCTCTTAAGAATGCAATACCTGATACGTGTGAAATTAGTTTATGATAATTTATACACTATATTACCGAATAAGGTTACCAAACCTTGTGGTACAGTTCGAAATCAATCTTACATGATTGCATGAACGTAACAAAGTATCAGAATACGACTACTACAGACTTATTCTTCTTCCTTTTTAGAATGCGAACAACTGCATGTACCCACAAAGGCAAAAGTCATAGGCACGTATTCTGAAACTTTCACTTGGTTTACAGCAACAATTCTTATTTATTGTACATGTCCAGTGGTTGCGTTTGGGTTCCAAAACTAGGGAAATATAAATAATTGTTATAAGCAAATCATATGTAATTCGGAAGGAAGAAAAACATTGATGCAGTATTTAACAAAGATAGTATATATTCACCATAGGTTTCGTCACTTTACAATTATTTAACTAACAATATACATCACCATTAATTTCGTCACTTTACATGCATTGCAACTTTAGGTTATGTGAAACTCCTCGTAAGAAATCCTCCACTGTTCTTTTGTTAGCACTGTAATCAATGCACAAATTTCGCAGTCTGTGTTGCATGTCTGTATATATTCTCCTGGTTTTCTTCTTTGGCAGTTGTCCTCTCTCAGCCTGCAGAATAACCGCTTTCGCTGCGAAATTTCATGGCGAAATTTCCATCCATGAACCAAGTGTCGGATTTTGAAAGAAGCTCCAGACATTCCCTCTTACCAAATATTAGGATCCGACTTTCAGAGTCAGCACCATTATCGTAGATGAGAAATTGTTCATTGCTTCCTCCGCTCGTCAATTTCCACTGCTCTGAAAGAACAAGAAAATACGTTAAATCTCTGACTTTATATTCTAACAGACAAACAATGCATAAAGAAATATAATCAGAAAACAGGTAAGCTTGAAGTATATTGAAAGTGTCCAAAATCAAGTAGTTACGCTGCAGATATTAAATTACTACATAAGGTCATAAATGGAAACGTAAGATGCTGCATACCACTCCACGAACTGTCTTAAGGGACATAAAACACGGAGCAAGGAAACTTGGAAATTACAATAAATAAATAAATGAAATGTTCTCTTACCGTTCAAAATCAAATCTTCTAGTGTTCTAGGATCACTTGGATTGCACGGACGTTGATTTCTCATAGTACGTTTACAGGTATCTTCACGAGGTAGTCGTGCACGAACACAATCTTCTTGCCCTTGAAGAATCTCTGCATATACGAGGCGTATTTTTTAAGTAAGTACCGTTTTGATATGTACAAAAAACAAGTAAACTTTTTGTAACAATTTTATTGTTACATGAAAGACCACACTTTTATCTACTTTTCCACATAATTGCCACCAATATTAAGGCACTTATCATATCGAACAACAAGCTTTTGTATTCCGTCGTCATAGAAGTTTGCCGCCTGAGTTGACAGCCACTGCAACACGGCCGTTTTGAGGCTATCGTCGTCATCGTGGCGCTGACCTCCGAAATGCTTCTTCAGTTGCAGAAACACGTGGTAGTCACTGGGCGCTAGATCGGGGCTGTATGGAGGATGATCAAATTGTTCCCAGCCAAAAGATGCGATGAGATCTTGACAAGAAAAGTCATGGCGCTACCTAAACGTTTGCTTTTGTGCGCCTCAGTTAACATTTTTTGTACCAATCGTGAGCACAATTTTCGATAGTTTAAGCGTTCGGTAACAATTTCGTAGATAACACTTCTTGAAACTTAAGGGAACTCCTCTGATAACGAAGAAATCGTGAAGCACCTGTTCTCTTTCACTTTTTCGTCGACTTTCTGCACCAAATCGACAGTGATCACTGAGGGTCGCCCAGTCCGTTCCTCGTCATGAACATTCTTTCGGACATCTTTGAAAGCTCTTACCCATTTGCGTACCATTCCATCACTCATAATGTTTTGTCCGTACACTTCACAAATCTGACGGTGAATTTCAACTGCTTTCACGCCTTTAGCACTAAGAAAACGAATAACAGCGAGTATTTCACAGTCGGCGGAGGATTTTAAATACGCAAGAGCAAATGTATACACGATCGATTGTTTCCGCAATGGCGTCTGTGGCTTGCCAACAGATGTAGGTACACAGTACGCATGCACGTTACACCGATCGCAGCGCTGCAGCGGCGGAATTTTAAAACGGTACTTACTTTAAAAATACGCCTCGTATTTGCGATGGTACGCCGGCCGTGAGTTTAGCTCGATTCTTCATATCATTACGACACTTCGCTATCTTTACAGCATCGTAATCAGGTGGATGCGTATGGTCATAGGAACACACAGGATTTTGTTTATATGAATTTGTTTCTAAAATTCCTCGACACTTGAATTTGTTCCTGTCAGCACACCTCCACCTTATAACATTCTTCAGATCAGACTGTTTTGTATACGCGTATCCTAGGAAGAAGAGCTTCTCACCACCTTTCTGCGATCTAACAATTTCCATTTCGAAGAAGTAAACAAGTTCATCTCCCTGAGCGGAACGAGTGACACAAATTAGTGCTGGGGGTAGATAAGGGTTGGGGTGAAGTCATACTTGTATTAAACACGTGTGATTGGTCAGCAGGTACGCGCAAGATGTAAACTTGTTTGCAGTCAAAATTAAAACACCTGCTATGCTACCCTCCAAGTTTCATTTCGCATGCTTGAAATTATTCACAAAGATCACCTTTCATTATCATGTGATTTTATAGTAATTTTATAGGAGCCGCAAGTTCTACCACATTAAAGAATGAAGAATGTAAACGGCATAATAATAACTTTTGTGAACATCAAATACAATTTATCTCTTCAAAGAAAGTGTTAAGACATCAAAATTATATTATATTTAATTACAAATGATGCAACGCTAGACATAATTTCTCAATTTTCACATAAAATCAGAATATATTGCATTTCCCATTTCTATTCTTGCCGGTCATTTTTTCCTTTTGTCATTTTTTCCTTTTGCCATTTTTTCCGCTTGCTATTTTCACTTTGCCATTTTTTCCTTTGCCATTTTTACCTAAATTCCTTCCACTACATTGTGCCAGGAATCGGTGGAGCAAAGCTGCGCATAACTGTAGAGAAGGGGAGAAAACAAGATGGCGGAGCGAAGCAGTACACACTGCTACTAAAGTCTGATACAATTGTTCCGGCCAAGGAACGGACTTGGAAATTTTATTTTTGTCTTTTCTGTAGAAAGCCATGGAGGGTCACATGAACCGCTGAACCAATCGTTTTTGTCTAGTTGCCGTGGTGAGGGGGGAATTCTCGTGGTACTCTGCGTTGCCAGATTTTTCGTTTTGGGTTGTTTTCGAAACAGGTGGCGGGCGCCCTCATCAAAGCCAGCAATGGTTGCCGCCACGTAGCAAGCGAATGGGTCTCAGATTCCCTGCCTCTCCCTGAAATGCGAGCGAAGGGGGGGGGGGGGGGTTGTTGACAGGAAGAGGTGTCGTGTACGACTGGACAAAAGTCAGGCGTGTAGGAACCGGTAGCAACACCACTTTTCCCCCTTGAACTGGATTTGATTTGCTTTATTTTACTTCGCCTTTTGTGCAACTTTTGGCTAATTTGCGATGATGGTAATGAGTGATGATATGATGAAGTTGATGAATGGACACTTACAAACATCCATGCCCAGGTCAGGATTCGAACCCGGGACCCCTGGCGTCGTAGCGCGATGTGCTAACCACTCCGCCACGGGGGCCAGCCCTTGAACGGGAGCGGAAAGTCTGGGTTTCCTCAAGTCCCCATCACGTGTTCATTGGTCGAGCTCTCTCGAGTCTTGCTTGCGCAGAATACTTTCTCCAGAGACTCCCGGAATAATAAGGCGGGTTGACCAGACCTACTATAATGGCTGGTGAGCCACGAATTTTCATTTTCACATGCATTTATTTTTATCAAAATGTGTAGAATTCTCTTGCCAGTAGAAGCATTGTGGAAATGGTCATTTTTCTTTCCAGCTGCTCATTAAGTTGATGTAGAAATCTGTAACATATTACGCAAGCTCTTACTTCTCATTGCACTTACTCAGCAAAATGTTCACATTTCAATAATGTGAATTTTCTCACAAAAAAGTCACTAAAAATCACTGGGTTTTTCCATCAAAGAGAGAGTTTCAAATTTTATTGAGAAGAAGTTTGGAAACTTTATGCAAGCACACGTTAATTAGCACCTATAGTTACTTTCAATATTTGCGCAAGCGTTACACTTGGAATTTCCAATATTTGCAGAAGAAGAAGAATCTTCTTGTCGCTCCTATTCACATAACTGTCCTCAATTTGTCTGCATTTTATCATCTTCATTTTGATATTTTGGTTGAATGATTTGGTTTATTTTATTCCGCTTTTCTGTCACTTTCGGCTAATTGTGACGATGAGGATCATTGATGATATGATGGCATTGATGGACGCTAAGAAAGAACACCCATGCCCAGGCCCGGATTCGAACCCGGGACCTGTAGACTGTGTAGCCGTCATGCAGGTTGGCTCAAACGTTTGGAAACTGACGTTTCACAAAACAGCAAGGGTATTAGTTTGCAAGCAACTTTCCGTAGACAGTAGTGGAATAAATCAACCAACTCGACTAATAAGAGTAGTTATCCGACCTCGGTAGCGGAGTGGTTAGCAATGCACGCTAGGATGTCAGGGTAACTGGTTCCAATCCCGGCCTTGGCATGACTTTTCTTTGTGAGTGTCCCTTCATCAATTTCGAGTCCGTGTCGCTTGCGGCAAGTCTTCTTATCGGTTCATTTCCACCGCGACATATGTCAAGACCTTCCTTGGTGGGTTTTCCCACAATCCAGAGTGTCATCACCGCCGCGCGCATGTGTGTTTATGACGTTGCCTAGCTCCAGCTGTGTTTATCTTCGATTGAAGAGGAAGGTGATTGGTAAATGAATGTAAGATGAAAGTATATATGAGGAATATACATTGGGAAATGAGTATTTATGTAAAACTGAGACTTGAGAGAGAAGACAAGATGGCTGAGAATATGGAAATGATAGAAACAACGCGTACAATGCCTTCAAGCATTTGCATACCTACAAGAATTCAAATAACGTTTGTATTGTTGTTGTGCAAGTGTATCGAAATATTGTGTTTATATATACGTAGCTATTACGTATATAATGTTTGCAAAATATGACACTGTATTTATAATGTTTTTGACGATTTTATGTAGTGTATAATAATTAAGTGTAATAGACTGGCACATTTATGTTGCTTCCAAAGTGTACATTTACGTAGTACTTGTAGAATGCTTTCAATATTTTAACAATACTGTATTTACAATGGTTTTTTTTACGATTAACGATAAATGATTAATAGTTAATAGGCTGATACTGATTTATGTATTTTCTGTTGTGGAATAAAATTGACACAAGTAATCCTGTGTAACGTCTTTGCTAAGTAAAGAAAAGTCATATTTGACCCTCTGGATAGGTTTAACATTTCAGTGTAAACACAGCTGTGCAACGTCATAAACACACGTTTGATTGTATGTTTTAAGTCCACTTTATGCACTATGCACAATGTGGCCATAAACACACGTGCGCGCGGCGGTGATGACACTCTGGATTGTGGGAAAACCAGCCAAGGCAGGTCTTGACATATGTCACGGCGGAAATGAACCGATAAGCAGCCTCGGCGCAAACGACACGACACCATCAATTTCATCATGTCACACACTCTCTCTCTCTCTCTTTCTCTCTCTCTCTCTCTCTTTCTCTCTCTCTCTCTCTCTCTCTATTTCTTTCTCATTTTCTCTTTCTATCTCTGGAAGAAAATGGAACCAAAGAAAAGAGAAAGGAAAATAGAGGGACAGAGAGTAAGGGAAAGAAATATCTCTATCGCTCCATCTCTCTCTTTTCTCTCTCCCACCTTTCTTATTTTCTTTCTTCTCCCCTTCATTTCTCGCCTCCCCCAGTGGTAGCGTTATTGCCTTGTAATCAAGGAGTTCCGGGTTCGATGGAGGCACAAGTGGTTCGGATCCCACTTTAAACTGTAGGTCCAGCCCCGATTAGCCTTACTGTGCATAAAGTGGACTTAAAACAGCAACTCAAACCAAACCCCTTCATCTCTCTCTCTTCGCCTGATTACTCATCTTCATCTTCGTGATTAGCCAAATGTGGAAGAAAAGCGACATAAAATAACCTAATTCATCTAATCAATAGTAACAGGTAATTCAGTTTGGTAGAAATCAGCTGCCAAGTAAGACATCTTTCAGTTTCTCCCAGGAAACATTGACATTTCATGGTTTGAAAAAAGGCTATCTTTAACGCCTAATCACAAGGCGTTACTTATTGGTCAACCTCATTAGTGCTCTATAGTGGCAATTATTTTTTTCTTATTCTTTATTCTCAATCTGGTTTTCGTCCACATTACTCACGTCATTGCTTCTACAATTATTTCTTTTGTTCATACAGGGAGCGGCATTTTTTGGTTTTGCCCACAACAGTTGGAACAGAAAATAGACCTCGAGGTTAAAACTTGTCCCTTTAATGAAAAGTTAAATTAAACAAGGAATCAACTGAGTATTGACTTAACCGAATTGACTACTTCAAATTACGAAACACCTAATTGGAAATGCAAACCCACACGGAAGAAACTAACACAATGGAAATTAAAGTTGTCTTTTGTTTTAGCCGTAAGGGTTACAGACAAAGAAAGTAAGATATTTTTTTTCAAATCTATCTCAAAATCTATTAAGATCATTCAAGTTGGCCTTCAATTATTGAACTGCTTCCACAAATGGAAGTACCGAAGGGATATAGAGCAATTTCTTGCCGGCAGGTAGTAAATCTTGTTTTGAAGAAATGTTATGTAACGGCAGAATAATGCAGTAAATTTAAACTTCTGTTAAAAACATTACCTTTACTTCACATTGAAGCTTACATGTGTGGAAGACATAGCCATTGTCATGATGAGCATATGCCCATCTCGGATTCACGATGGATGGTGATTGAACTGTCATCCTGGCGCACCAAAATAAATCAGAATTGTTAACTAACTCTCTAGGCATCTTAAACCCGAAGGTTTATGGCTGCTGAAACAAAAGCCTTCCATCGGTCCCTATAATGGGCAAGATGAATCCAATCTTTTCCTTCCTTACCGATTCTTTAAGGTCCATGGAACGCACATTATCAGGATATTATTCCAGAAAAAATTTCTCCGATTCGAACATATTTTTCTTATTTGAATTATTCGAATACCATTAGGGGGAGAAATATGATTTGCTCACTTGGAAATCTAAATATTCTTCCTTATTGTCGCTTTGTCGAACACGCATTTTGTTCTTCCTAGAAGGAAACGCCAGCATTCACAATATGCAACATGAATATTTACAGTCTTGATATTCATTAGATATTTTCCTCTCTTTGAATATTCAAGGCACATGCTGAATGAGTATATTATGCATATGAACGCAAGGGAATGCAGGAATGAACAGAAGCATATTAACGTATAGCTAACAGTGGAACAAACAATGCTTCATAAAATTATCAATAGCGAAATAAATAAGAGGAGGTTTTAGTTATTACATGTATACACACACACACACACACACACACACATACACACATTTTAGCGAAAAATTAAGACTTGACACAGGACTCGAATTGAGGACGCTGTGGCATGGCGTGAAATGTTTCTCTTATAAACTTGACCTGAATCTCGTATCTATCTATCTGTCTATGAAGCAGCATACGTCTCCTTGGTATTCTGTAAAGATTTAGTGAAAAATCCAAAACCATTCACCCATTATTGGGAAGTCATTTATCTTCCCCATTGATTGTGGTGGTTCTGTGCTCAGCGTTTTTGAGACCCTCTATCAAACAGACATTATCCACTCACTACATGGTTGTCAACTGGCAGACATGATTTGTTTTGCGTCAAATCATCAATGGTAAAATGAAAAGCAAATTTCCAATTAACAGATTTAATTTTCGAGTAATTATGCGAACAATTCGCGATGTGAAGCTCTTTCAAAATCTCACTACAAGTCTTTCTCCAACGCTCTCTTCCCAACTTTTACAATAATTTACAACCAAATGTTGACATTTTCTCATCGGAATACCTTCGCCATTAGCCAAAAGTGGCAAAAACGGGAAGTAAATCAAAGGAAATCAATTTATCTAGGGAACACAGTTTCCGAAAATCGTTAGCAAAGTATGTGTAACTTTTTTCCTGTACCATCTTGTATCGTTTTTGTTTTGTTAATTTTTTTGCTGCTGTTGCTGTTAGTTTGTGTAAAATGCTCGTTCAGTACTGTGATTGAAACTTTTAGTAAATTAATATATAAATATCTAGATATATTTTAATACTTCTTAATCATGGACGTCCGTAGATTTTTTCCCACGGAGGGACAAGCAAAGTATTCTTCCAAGGGACACATTACCCCGATAATATGTTGCCCATAGGCGTGTGCATGGGGGATAAGAGGGGGCAGTTGCCCCTCCCCATAATACTCCCACCTAGAAATTTAGTGTATAGGAATCTTATCACCGTTATTAAAAAATATTATACTCCTTAAAAAATTAAGTATTTCCAAGCCGACGAAAGTTCCAAGCAGCCACGGAGGGGAGAGGAAAGTGCATAATTTCCTATGAAATTGAACTATCCAATTTCGTTCTCCAGCAAATTTCTTTATATTAATACTCTCACACACTTTATTCGTTAAGTTGTGTTACCTCTATGTGCGCACGCCTATGTTCCTAATGTCGATGTGTGATAAACATTAGAACTTGCTTTACTGGGCAGTGCTCGAGGTGGAAATTCCTAGCTGGGGAGTGCTTGGTCGAGTTTTGAGATAAGAGGGGGAATGAAGGAAGCACAAAGGTGCATGTCTTACCCGGGACTCGAACCTGGGACCTCTGGCGTCCTAGCGCGGTGTGCCTCTCGCTCCGCGTATTCTAAATCACAGGACGTTGTTGCCCAAACAGTTTGCCTGGGGAGATTTCCTTTTATCATATCCGGTGAAACGATCCGGTGACTTTTTTTTTTAAAAAAAAAGAACGTACTCGGACTGACTTAATAACTAACGAAGAGACAGAAGAAGAAAGCACGCCTATCATGGCCCGATCAGCGTGGTTCAAAGTTGCGTAATGCTTTAACCTAGTTGTCGAATACGTGATGTAAATAAACAAGCTCTTCCTGTACCCTTTTCGCCTTATCTGCTCCGAATCCCACTGAAACAGTTCGTTTCGTTCTCAGCAGCTCTGTGCAGGTTCTGTTTCGTGGCTGAAAAAAAAAAATATCGTTTCGCTTTATCTCTCGAGCAAGCGTAATCAGCTGTTACACCTATGCGAGTCATGGCCGCCTTCGGATTTCTTATTTTTCTGTCTCGTAAATGCAGAAGGATTTTCTTGCAGGTTAACCGACCTTCAGGTGAACACCTCTTAGACATTTGTTGACACGGTCGCTACTCGAAGCCCAAGGAAGGAGTTGGTCATGTGACTGCGTGTGACGTCACGTTGTTGTCAAATACGCTTGTATCTGTGTGACATGTGCTTGTGCGGGTGAATTGCACGAAGCATGTGTCCTTGCAACATCCAGAGATGGCAGAGTCTGACATCGAAGTGTAAGTAGAGTTTTATTGTTTTGAACTTAAATCGAGCAGTAGTCAAATGGATATATTATCGATTAGAAAATATCTACCCTAGGGTGCAAGTTTTGGTGCAGCTTTTCGGCACTGGAATTACGGTCTGACGTGACGTGGTCTGAAAAGTGCCAATCCGGGGAATCGAAGACTGGACTCTTGATTACAAGGCATGCTATAAACGCTACGCTGTGGAGAGTATCATCGTCTAGTGTGAATAAAAGGCGATAATGAAATGACGGACATCATAGCAAGTTTTTGTGGTCTACCGGTTAGTGTCATTGGTTCTAATCCCGTCCAAGCCTACTACCTCCATGACAGAGTCCGCATTACGACTCCAGAGGTCCCAAGTTTGAATCCCGGCCTGAAAATGGGTGTTCTTTGTGAGTTTCCCTTCATCAATTTCACCATATCATCACTCATCCTCATCGTGATGATGCAGCGCATGCGTATTGTTGGAGTTTTGTTTTTAAGTCCACTTTATGCACAGGAAGGCTAATCGGGATTGGACCTGCACCGCGTATCGAACTCGAGAGCTCCTGATTACAAGGCGACAAGGTTGGCACTACTATATCGGGGAGGCCTTTAAGGGTATTGTTATCCACACATTTCACCCTTCTCATCTTGATAGCTATACGACAGGCATAACGTCATATTAACCCAAATAAATGTACGAAAAAAAGTATAATTATAGTGGTTCTCTGGCTAAATATACAGGCAGGCACGGATTTAGGAGACTATACCGGCAACTCCAGGCGCCCGTCTCCAAATAGATCTCTTCTGGAGGAAAATTGCTTCTAAAAGATTACAAAGTGAAAAAAATGAGTTTGTATATATATATATATATATATATATAAAATTTTAAAAAGTACTTGAAATTATAGCTAGCCATCTGACAAGACTTACAAGATATAACTGAATTTGTTTATATAGAGGCGCGGCAAGATGATGCTTCACGACGTTCCGAATCTTTGTACGGGAGTTCTCCGTGACCGAAGAGTAAGTCAAACATAGACGAATACAAGGGCGACAACAGGATTTTTTTCTCAGGGGGGGGACAGATTGAAATTTCATATCTTGCCCTTCAGTCATAGAAACTTAAATGAAAATACCTTTACGTTAAATATAAGTTCATACTGGAGCCTACTATTTGAGTAGAAACTGGAATCGCCTTGCTTCGTTTCCAAAAACATCTATCACTTTGATTGAATTAAATTGTTGTTTTAAGTCCACGTTATGCACAGAAAGGCTCATCGGGACTGGACCTACAGTTTAAAGTGAGCTCCGAACCACTATGTGCCTGCAAGGGGTATCGAACCCGGGACGCCTTGAGTACAAGGCGACAACACACTTTGATGAACAGTTCTTTGTCATCTTGTACTTTCTCAACATTCACAGAAATCAGAGACCACTTCACCTACTAGGGCCTCCCCGATGGCGCAGTTGTAGCGTTGCCGCATTGTAATCAAGGGGTCCGGGGTTCGATTCCAGGTGGAGACACATAGTAGTTCGGATCGCACTTTAAACTGTAGGTCTAGTCCCGATTAGCCTTACTGTGCATAAAGTGGACTTAAAACAGCAATTCAATCAATCATCTCACCTACTATCCTTCATGGCATGTTTTTACATGCCGAAAGGTACTGTAACAATAAAAAAGGTAATAATTCAAAATGACGGGGTGTGAATTATCAAAGTCAGATCCTGACTTCGGGAAATGATTTCCCAACTTTTCGTAATCCCGAACACACGAGAAATTGAAACTCCTTACGGATCTTACTTAAATGAGGTTAATTCTCGATATTTTCTATATTCACTATAAGTGTCTTCAAATTAACAGTTTTTATTCCAGAAGTTCAAAAACAAACACTTGAAGGGGAAATGGTGTGTGACCTGGTCTGTGAAATGAACAATTTTCTCAGTCCCGAACCTCAGAATTACACGCCTCACAAAAAGTTTGGAATATTGTATATTGTTATATTAGGCATTAGGTGATAGACAAAGCCTTGGAACGCAACAACGTATGTTATCTGTCTGTCTGCTGGACGTTTTTATGTTCTTCCCGACATATGCCATCGTCCCGTTCCATCGCTTCCCGATCCATCGCTCGTGATAACGATAGTAGTTTTTCCGGGTCAGGTGTTCCCGATCCATCGCTTCCGAAAATAAGGAAATGAACACTCGCAGAATGTATATAAAAATCTGTGCCACACGCAGAAACAAAACTAACAAACGTTGTTACACACATAAATATGTAAAAAGAAGTAAATAAACAACTGAGCATTTCGCAATAATAAAAGCAAATAATAAACAAATAAGAATCAAATCAATAAATAAATGAACATTAGGTACACAATAAATGTAGAAAATGTTTTTGCTATCAGGAAAGTAATCCCTAACCTAACCTAACCTAACCAAATTCCTCCTCAAATACGTATCTTCATAACTGATGAACGTTCTAACCTCGCTCTTTTCCTGCAGTTGTTTTTATATACGTCAACTTCTGTGGCTGCAACATCGGGAACGTAAGAATGTGTTTTCATACTAATAATCTGATCATTCAAATTGAATAGTGTCAATCGCGGAAAACAATATTCTTTGTAATGAAATAGTGTTAACAATTTCACTATCGAATTACATGAGCTTTTTCTAGATATCTGGACGTCCTTTGACGGATCGCCCAACCCTTGTTAAGTTCGTAAAATGGACTCCCAACAAATACGATATTATTCTTCGCATTATTCCCTCTTATCTGCCATATGTATATATATATATAGTACATATAGATCTAATGTAAACTATCGGAGAACGATATACGCCCAGTTGTTCCTGTGAGGCCATTGACATCACGACTCTTTGATTACGTTGTCACGCACAAAGGATAAAGAGTAGGATGCAATTCACAACTCCCGCGGTGTATAGTTGTTTACGAGCGTGCTGCGAAACCACTGCTTCTACGTAGGTTTTAAATAAAGTAGTGGCAACACTGTCAGGAAATGGTAGTGCTATCATGCAGTGAGCAATGTCAGTTTCGAGAGTGTGTGGAGTGTCAAAAGTGGTTGGTGTAGCAAGTGCTGTTGTTGTATGTAGGTGGTTGAAATGAACACAATTTTCTGTACTGCTCTAAAACATGTTTACAAAGGTAGAACAGTGATTGTGGATCAAAATCCAGGTTTGATCATGGCAAAAATGAACAAGAATGTGATCAAAACTTGCATGAAGCCTGAAGCAACAATAATTGGCCTTACCTGATGCTTGCACAATGGTGACAATATCGGGAACCCATAGAGTTTCAATTTTCCTCATGTTGAGGTTGTTTTCACGGATGAATCCCAACCTCCTAAATAAATGCAATTACCCATTATGCAACCATCAGATACGGCTAGGTATCATACAAGTCTTGCTGATATTCTCCCGCATTTTTTCCACAGGCAACCTGGATTTTGATCCGCAATCAATGTTCTACCTTTGTAAACATGTTTTAGGGTAGTGAACAAAATGGTGTTCATTTCAACGTCGTACATACACCACAGCAGTCGCTGTACCGACCACTTTTGGCACTCCACACATCGACATGGGCCAACTGACATTGCTCACTGTCTGATAGCTAGAGGGCCAAAATATGCACTTAAAATTTGCACTAAAAATTTTCAAAACAATCTATTTTAAGGTTCTGTACGTCGTACATGCAAAGTAAATGTATCAGTAACTCACTGAACGCAATTATAGAAATAAAAATGTGATACAGTGTGCTCTTTAGGATCCCCAAAAATACTAATTTACAAATGTTTTTAGTTTCATGTAACAAAATGATTATATTACACGCATTTCTTTGTCTGCAGGGTCGCTCTAAATACTGCAATATTGCAATTATAATAATATATGTGTCTTGTGGGAAACACTGTACTCCTTTCGTTGCATTAATCAATATCTTATTCTTTTACATTAGCATTTCAATTACACTACACGTTATGTTTCATTGTTTTCATTCAGACGGCAGTAGATATATCAAAAAGTACACAAATCATAACGCTATCTCAGTTTTATAGGACTGCCATTTTTCTCCTTCAAATTACTTCAATAGTAAAATTAGCATTTCAAATCACTACTACTTTCGTGAAGAAAGCAACCAAAAATCATGTTTAATCCCACCAGTATGTTGTTTGAATATTTAGCTGCAATCCATCGACTGACATAATCGCAAAAAGTTATTGTATTTTTATTATGTCTAATTTAAGAATAAAATACGCTTATGGTACATATCTTAATCTCTGACCATCATTACCTAGTTTCTACTGTCTTCTTATTTTGTACACAAATAACAGAATGATCCTTCACTAGGTTAGACAGCATCATTGTCCGCAAAAATTAACATAAGTTTATAAAAAATAGTATCCAGGGCTACGCAGGCAACAAATGTTTCTTGTTACCAAAAATGGAAGTTCTGTTTGAGCATGGTAAATTTGCATTTCGCAATTTTCCATTTAAGCTGCCAAGAACTACTTTAAATACTTGCAATGTTTTACATGTTTAGAGCATATTTGACAATAAATAATTCTGCTGGCAGTGGTAAACGCATCGTTGCCTTCTACCCACTGTATGAGCAATATGTTGTTACTTCTTCTCTCCTTCGGCATTTGTCACTTCTGCAGCACACACACACACATTCATAGATTTATCAAGATGTCACATTAACAGATAATCCTGAAATAACGGACCCCAGTGTTATCGCTGGAATTTGGAAATATGAATCGCATCTCTGAAAGATCTTTCCTTGGTTGATGAAAGGATGGGTTTTCACTATCTTCGCAACCAGACCACCTGCAATGCTACAAGATTAAGTTTTGGAATGTCCTTGACCCAACTAGTGCCCAAGACCAGACGAAGTAGACAATTTTTTAATGCTGACTAAAAGAATGGGGAAAATGAAGCAGACAAACTTGAAACGAACAATTACATGAAAATTGCTCCCGAATTCCCAATATATGCAAGTTATATGCACGTTAAGCTAAAATATGCACTAACGTCCCAAATATGCATTTGTATGCACTATAATACTTTACCAAATAATCCACAATTAACATTTTCACGGCGTTATCACCTTTTCCTGACAGTGTTGCCACTACTTTATTTACAATCCACGTAAATTACGAACCCTAGTTTTCTTAAAATCATTACCTTGACTCGTTTTCTTTCTACTGGTTTGTAGGTACCAGGTCTTGCGTTGCGATCTGTTAAATGCTAAGTTTTCATTTCATCATAAGCAAGACTGTCCTCTAGAACGTACTGAAAGCCCAAGTCGTAAAAAAGGACATGAGTAACAAAAAGAAAACACTATTTGGAATTTTTAGGCATTATTCTAAAAAATATATATACTAACCCTCGAAATAGGCATTTCAAGACACTATAAGAATACGTCATTAGACTCTAAGCAACATTAAACGAATTTAAAACATTAAAACCTATCTTTATCACAGAAATAAAATAGGCCAAAACCCGCCCCATGTTTATAACACCTTTAAGATACTATTGACTCCTTGCTACTGGTTATCTCCAATTAACTAATGAATTTCCTATTTGTCTTGCAATTAGAAGTCGCTCCTAGTACCAAGGGTACCCACAGAGGGTAGCCGGGGGTGCACTTGCCCTCCCTATCTGGAAAGACGTCATATAATTCCAATTTTGAAACCGTAGCGTGAGAACATGGACGAGGGGTGCCTTGATAGACAGCAGATTAAGTGCCTATGCAAATTATTCAAGTGCTGGGGATGCTTTATGAGAATTCTCTTAAGTGGAGAAAGCATCAGCATCTTTTTTCCCCCACTATAAGCGGTGCTGCCCCCCTGAGAAAAACTCCTGTGGGCGGACTTGTTTAGTACAGTGGGATACATGAGTATTACCGTGCAAATTGTCCATGACTATTTTCATTAATTTTTCTCTTACATTCTGTGTTTTTAAGCGATGTAATTATGCTGGTGCAGAAGTTGTCAACAGCTTGTTTTGAGTTTTCTTTTAATTCTTGAAGCTCTTATTGGGTCAAATGAAGTGCACGAACATGGTGATGGACAATTTGCAAGGTAATACTCATGGATCCCACTGTACGACTTGTTTTTGCAGCACCGGGTCACTTTCTTCCCACTTTTGGTATGCATTTTCTTGCCAGTGTCATTTTACGAAGAATGGGGTTCAGTGTGGATGCATTTAATTTTCGGTTATGCTGCATACGGACATGTTTTAGGCCCTACCTACATTATTATTATTAACGGTTTTGTTATCATGGTACAGTAAAACCTCGTTAATCCGGACTAATGGGGAGGATAAGTTAACCGGATTAACTGAAATAACCTAAAAGAACGGCAGAAAGTGCATTAAAACTCGATTTATAGCAACAAAATACGTTTATTACGGTGTATTTAAAGGACTTAGGCCTAAATACACTATGCAGTACAGTACAAAGTCTGCGGGAAACAGAATTTCATCAGTGGTTGACTGCCTTTTCTTTGGGAAGTTCTCTTGTTGACTTCTAGCCACATTTTAAAACCTTGCATTCTGCTTTTTTTCCTTTTTCCTTTTGGCTGTCGGGATTAAGCAAAGCCTGGCTTATCGGGGTTCGGATTAACGAGGTTTTACTGTACTTCACTTCCACTAAGTGCATGCTCTGTATTATTAACACTTGTAAACTTTAAAATATACTAGACACATCTGATTATAAAAATTACTTCGATTTAGCGAGAGAATACTCACCTAAAACTGTATCGCAAGAGACTCGTTCTTTCTACCTTCTTACATGAAATAAGTAAGTAAAAGGACATGTTTCATTTTACTATTATCAAGTAGTTGTATTTGTGGTGGGATAAACTCACGAAAGGAAGAGCACCTCTCAAGCAGCTTTGCTATACTTAAAACAGGCTCAACATGCCCATATGAGCTTTTTGCTCAAGTGTGGAATCTTGTCTAATCCAAGATTTTTGTAAAAATGCCCCTTCAGAAAGGAAGAGCTCTCTCAGATTGATTTGTTTATACTTAAAACTTGCTCAACATGGCCATATGAGCTTTTTGTTCAAGTGTAGCACCTGCCTAACCCAAGAGTTTTGTTTCGGAAAGTATCAACCCCCCTCAAGCAGATTTTTGTCTATAAACTTGTATCCATACATACATACACATATTTACTTCTGGTTTAAGTTTAATTGGATACCATTCAATTTGTTTATTTAATATTAAAACAATGCAATATGCAGAGCCCCTCTAGAATTGCCCCGTGATTGCATGTTTCCCCTCTCTGTGTCAGTGTGTACAATTCCCGAGACGATAGTATTGATTTTTGCTTTGCACGTTTCTCCCCAGCGCCAATATTTACAGAAATTCCCGAGTATTGCATCAGCCAGTATTGTGAGCGTGGCTGATGAGAGCAGATGTGTTTTTACAGTACTTCTCATACTTACTGGTTTAAATATTCATATTGAACAATATAAAATCTGATATTTGTTGTAATCCACTCATATTTAGAGTCAGGCTTATATTTGTTCTGTGTGAATGAATATTTATTCTTTTTTTCCACTTGTGGGCTATTGGCTTTACAACCTGTCATAAGATATGCATAGAGATTAGATTTGAATCCCAGGAAATTTTATATAAATACCAAAGCCAAAAATATTAAGTGTATATATACATACACACATATACATACATACAAATCACACAGCTGAACCCAATTGATATTTTTATTCAGTATAAAGTTTTGAATTGAAACCCAGGAAATTGTATATAATAAACAACAGCAAAAATGCCAAATCAAAAATATTGTAATCAATGCAATAAAAATATATTTAGCTCTAATTGGGCCAGACACCAAAAAATTTGTAACCCGGACAAATACAAAACTCCCACAAAAATTTGCCCCAAATGCAATAGAAAATACAGCATGCAATACTTCACATATACACATAAAGATACTTGCTCTGCACAATTATCAACACAACCATCCACATCTGGTCTGAAAAGAAAGCATGAAGCACCTGTTAATGCCAGGGCAGCAAAACAGCCACGCTATGGACCCATCCGTAGCAGTTTTGCTGGCCAATTAAGGGATCACCGGTTTGTATCAGAGCCAAGATGTGGCATTAAGAATTTTTTGAACAGTAAAAAACCTGATATACAGGCAATTCTAAATGCACAAAATGGCTCTTATAAGCTGTCCCTCAAATTGTATACTCAATATAAGAAACCAAATGGCACAAAATTTACACAGCCCCACATAACAGAAACTGTACCAGTATATTCAAATTCAAATTCGGACAAAATAATAAGCAGCTTGATAGATCAACTGAATACTAAACACTCTGAATTTGCAGCAAAAGAGTCTGGATGGAGCCTATGCGGCTCTCCGCACAAGTTATATGTTAATATTTCTGAATTCAGCCCATTAAAAGGATCTACATATCTGCCATTACCTGCAAATATTAAAAACAAAAGAGCCGTGGTTAATATAGAAAATACCGACCAGAAATGCTTTTTGTGGTGTATATTAGCTGCTTTGTTTCCAGTTTCAAGGAATCCTGAGAGAATAACTTATTACAAACAGCATGAACATGATTTTGACGATGCAATGGAGGGTTTGGAATATCCAATGTCTATTCAGAATATTGATAAATTTGAAAAAAGAGCCAGGCACATCAATGGCAAGCAATTATCTATTAATGTATTTATTTGTTCCACTGGCAATTGCCCGATAGCACCTCTCAGAATCAGTACACTTGATGATGAATCTGCTATTCCGATTGATTTGCTCTTAATTGAAGGGGATGATACACACCATTATACTCTGATACATAATCTTGAAGTTTTAGTGAGAACACAACTAGACAAATATAAAAAAATATTCAAGTTGTGCAGAAGATGTTTAACTGTATTTGATGGTAGAAAAATGGTGAAGGGGGTTCGGGAAGAGAATGCTGAAATTGCAAAAAACAAGTTAATTGAGCATCTGAAATATTGTGGCAACCATAAACCTGTTCATATGGTGATGCCCAATCCAAGTGAAAATTGCAAATTTAAAAAGTTTGAAGCCTTGTTGGAACACCCAGCATATATTGTCTGTGATTTTGAATCGAACCTCAAACCTCTTGCATTCTGTAGCCCAGATCCCGAAGAATCTGCAATTACACCATACCAGCAACACGAACCTTCCAGCTTTTGTTTTATGGTTATACGGGATGGTGTTGTTATTAAAGAATATTCATACAAGGGACCAAATGCCATCAAAATATTTGCACATAGAATAGAAAATGTGTGCCGTGACATAGCATCTAACAACTTATTAAAATCAGAGCCTATGTTGCCTTTAACAGAGGAACAGATTGAAGATTTCAACAATGCAGAAAAATGCCCGGTATGTGATTGTGAATTTTCAGATACAAAAATCAAGGTTCATCACCATTCTCATACAGATGGTCGATATAAACAGGCCCTGTGTAAAAGCTGTAATATTCAGATCAAGAGACCAAGATTTATCCCCATATTTTGCCACGGAGCATCCAATTATGATTTCCATCATATGATCAGATACGAGGGATTTGAGAAACAGAATTTAAATATTTTAGCTGAAAATGATGAGAAATATATATCTATTAGCAAGATAATTAAAGTTAATGGTGTTCCTATTCACATAAGATTTCTTGATTCTTACAGATTTTTACCTGCTAGCCTGGCTACACTGGCAAATCAATTACCTGATGATCAATTCAAAATCACACGTGCCTCGTTTCCAAATCTGGACCTGAAATTAATTAGGCGGAAGGGTGTATATCCATATGACTATGTTACAGATTTTTCTAAATTTGATGAGTGTTCCCTGCCACCACAACATGAGTTTTACAGCAGAATCAGAGGATCTGGAATCACTGATGAAGATTATCACCATGCCGAATTGATGTGGAACAATTTAAATTGCCGGACATTTGGTGATTATCACATGGCATATTTGAAACTTGATGTGACCCTCTCAGCTGATATAATGCAGGCATTCAGAAAATCTTCTATGCAAAATTATGGACTGGACCCAATATATTTTTACAGTGCCCCGGGCCTAGCATGGGCCGCAACGTTTTTGAACACCAAAATGCAATTGGATCTGATCCACGATCAAGATAAGTATCTGTTTATGGAGAAATGTATAAGAGGGGGGATGGTGCAATGTTCCCAGAGATATGCCAGAGCAAATAACAAATATATGCCTGATTATGATCCAGCACGGCCATCAAATTTTATACTGTATGTAGATGCAAACAGCCTCTATGGTCATGCCATGATGCAAAAACTGCCATATGCAGGGCTTGAGTGGGTTGAAGATTTCAATATTGAAGATCTTCAGGACTTTGATGACAGTGACTATGGCCTATTCTTAGAGGCTGATCTGATAATTCCTGATGATTTGCACAATAAATTTTCTGATCTGCCCCCAATTCCCGAGGTTCAGTGTTCACCTGGCTCTAAACAGAAGAAGCTCATGATGACTCTGGAGCCGAAACAGGGATATGTCATATATTACAAAAACCTCCAGTTCCTGATGAAACATGGTGTTCAAGTGACCAAAGTTGGAAAAGTCTTAAGGTTCAGGCACTCAAGATGGTTGAAACCATACATTGATACAAACACGGAGCTTCGAACATCTGCAAAGAGCCAATTTGATAAGGCCTTGTTTAAATTGATGGTGAATTCAGTGTATGGCAAAACTATTGAAAATGTCAGAAAACATACCGATGTTAAAATAATTACTGACCCCAGCCTGAGCAAAAAATTGGTTGCAAAGCCCAACTTCAATTACAGAAGAATTTATGATGAGCACATGGCACTTTTCAACATGAAGAAAACAAAGATCAAGTTTGATAAACCTATTTATGAAGGGGCTGCAATATTGGAATCGTCCAAATTACATATGTTAACATTGTATTATGATGTGTTGAAACCTTTTTATGGTGATCGTGTAAAACTGATGTACATGGATACGGATAGTTTTATTCTTGATATTCGAACAGAAGATGTTTATCAAGATATGTCACAGCCTGAATTGTTTAAATATTTTGATACCAGTGAACATACAATAATTCAACCCCACAACAAAAAGGTACCTGGGAAATTAAAAGATGAGACATGTGGTGATGTTATTGTGAAATTTGCTGGGTTAAGTGCCAAGATGTACACTTTTGAAACATGTAGTGGCGCTGTTGCCAAAAAGGCCAAGGGCATTGGCAAAGTAACTGTTGAAAAAGATCTCCAATTTGAAGATTATGAAAATTGCATCAAATCCCAGAATTCAATCAAAACATCAGAATCCAGAATCCAGAGTGTGGATCACTTGCTGACTTCAAATATTGTAAGAAAAGTGGCTCTGGACCCACATGATGATAAGAGATGTATTTTATCATGTGGCATACATACTTTACCATGGGGGCATTGTGATTTGAAAAATGGCAAACAATGCCCAATTACAGAGCATGATTTGAAATAAATAAACATGCCTATGAACTTATTTGGGTTCAAAAAACAGGCTATTATGGATCTGCCAACACCACAACCCTCTCCTGATATGCTGTCTAAACTGAGTGGCTTGTTAATTATTCATCTGAACAGCATATTTACAGATAATGATGATGAAACAGGCAAAACATTGTACATATTTAACAATAATTTAAATCATTACCAATTACCTGTAGGTGGTCAATTGCAATTTATTACAACCCCTGAGGGTGATGTCAAAATTTCAATAGGGAGAAATATTTATAGAATCAAGCACTCAAACATGGTTTCTGGCACTGTTTATACTGTTTCTGCTGGTGACTGCTTATATATTGAGGTCCCTGGGTCATATGACAAGCTTATACCCTTTTTTATAGAATTAAGAATCAGATACTCTATAATAAATAACCACTAAAACAAAAATGCCTAATGATATATTTGGCCATACAAGACATGAAGATCACAGTGATGAGATTCTGATGCTTGATGTCAGAGTCAAGAAATTAAGAAGTGATTTACAAGCTTTACAAACCACACTCAATGCCAGTCTTCAATTAGAAATTACAAATTTGCAATCACAATGCATGGACCCTCTTCTTAAAATTGATTCTGAACTCAAATTATTGCTTCAGAAATATACTGACCTGGCAACATTGGATAATTTTCAAAGTTTAGAAGAAGCTGTAGCAGCTCTTCAAGCCAAATTTAAGACCCAGGCTAACAACTCTGAGCAATTAAAACAGCAATTGGAAGAGCAGATAAATAATGTCCAGGCACAGCTCCAAACAATTGTCAAAAGCATAAAATCACAAGAAGATTTTGATCTAGTAATTTCCACTCTAAAAGAACAGATTCAGTCACTCCAGATACCTAATCTGGACCCTCTGCACAATGCCATAGCCGAGGTTAAAGAAAAAATTGAGACACTTGAAAATTTTATGAACAACTTGCCATCTTCTGATGCTTTGAATGCAATAACTCGGAGTGTAGCAAACATTAAGCTGCAACTTGAAACATATGAAGATTTTGGAAAAATTCAAAGTACCATAACCCATCTTGAAGGTACAACAGCAGCAGTGCAAAGTGATTTGGCAAATGTACAAGAAACTCTAGAATCTCGCCTGCCCGGTATTGTAGATACTCTTGTTAGTGTCCAGCACCAAATCACAAAGCTTGAAAACCTCAACACTGAATCTGAACTATCTCATTTTCATCATTTGATTGATGATATTCAAACAAAACTTGAAATTTTACAACAATCCACACCCACTCAGGCAGATATAGCCCTGCTCCAAAATGCTATGCAAAATGTGGCTGATGCTTCTGAATTAAACAATGTAAAATTGGCACTTGAATCTTTGCAAAATACAGTATCAAATCTTCCTACATCACAGGAACTTAAAAATATTAAGAGGGCAGTGAATAGGATATTGAAATCAGAAGATATCAAGAATATCCAAGCAGAGATCAAACATCTCACTCAGACAGTGGCCACTCTACCAACCAATCAACATATTAATGAACTGCATGCCCTGTTTGAGGATATCAGAAGACAGGTCCATGATCTTACTGCTCAAAATTCAAAATTGGCAGTTGTTGAAAATTTGCAACAAATTGTAGCTAATATCAAGCAACAGCTAGGAACCATGGAATCCAATCAAGCAAATGCTCTGTCTGTTTTTGCCACCCAGCTTCAAGAAATTGTGCAACAATACAAGAAACTTGTTGTGGACATAAAAATCAAGCCAGGCCATGATGATGTTGTTAGGACCATCAATGAGCACCTTGAATCTGTAACAAGCAGATTGCTCACAGCAGAAAAAGAAATAACAGGCATAATCGAGAATCCAAAACATACAGTAATTCTTGAATTGTACAGCATCCCCAACAAAGAATATGATTCACCATTTACACCAGGTGGCAAAATATATATGCTGTCCCCTGCACAATTTTATTACCAGTTTTTTGTTGGAGGCACACTGAGACCAATCAAGATCAAATATTGGCTTCAACCACAGGCACACCACTACCCTACCTTATCGATAACAAATGCTGATAACAAAGTGAAAATCACCAGTGTAGAGTTAGAGGATTTTACAGACCCCAATACATTAGAAACAGCCTATACTGAAGATGATGGCACTCTGGAATTTAAAATACAAATAGGGGACAAATTATATTTAGAAAATCCTGCAGTTTCAGCTGCTGAACACCCCATAGTTGCAATATTCTTGTTTACATATTATGTCTAGTTGTTGATGAATTACACAGACAGGCCAGACATAATTTTAAGAGACTCCCAGTAGTCACAAAGGGCATAGATGATTTATGGCAGAGCGACTTGATTGAGTTGTCAAGTGGGCAGTTGAAAAACTTAGACAAAATCAACAAGGGCTACAAGTATCTACTCACTGTAATAGACACATTTTCAAAATTTGCCTGGGCTGTGCCACTCAAATCCAAGACTGGAAAATGTGTTACAGAAGCCCTCAGGACAATCATCAATCAGAGTGGAAGATCACCGCGCTATTTGCAAACAGATAATGGCAAAGAATTTTATAATTCTGTGTTTCAACAATTTATTAAAAGCCAGGCAATTAAACATTATTCGAGTTACAGTGATCTCAAAGCCTCAATTGTAGAGAGATTCAACAGAACCCTAAAAAATCTTATGTATAAACAATTTACCCTCCAAGGTAATTATAAATGGCTTAATATTCTTCCAGAACTTCTACATAAATATAACAACTCGGTCCATTTCACAATCAACATGAAACCCTCTGAAGTAACTTCATCTGATGAGCAAAAATTGATCAGGACTGTTTATTATCCTAGATACCAGCCAACAACAAGAAAGGCCAAATACAGGGTGGGTGATCAAGTAAGAATCAGCAAATATAAGCACTTATTCAAAAGAGGCTTTACAAGAAACTGGAGCACTGAATTATTTACAGTAGTTCAAGTTAAACCTGGGACCCTTAACACATATATAATAAAAGATCATCGAGGAGAAATTCTCAAAGGCCGATTCTATGAACAAGAGCTCAGCAAAACTAAACAGCCTGACACATATCTCATAGAAAAAATCATCCGCAGAAATGGCAACAAGTTACTTGTCAAATGGCTAGGACTCCCAGAACACAGCTGGATCGATGCAGACAAAGTGATAATATGAGCACCTGGGATGTTATAAAAAGGCTGCCAGAACCTGAACAACAGAATAAGAGAAATGGCAACTTGCTGCCTGATAATATTAGATGTCTTATTGTTGGGCCATCTGCTTGTGGTAAAACTACACTAATGGTTGATAATTTTTTATTGGCACCCAACTGGTTAGACTGGAAAAACAGGCACTTGTATGTCTTCTCTAAGAGCTTGGAACAATTAAAATATCAGCAGCTGATGAAGCTATATGATGGATTGGATATTGCCACTTTTGTACCAGATGTTAAGCCACTCCATGAATGTCTCGATAATTCTGTTGTTGTGTTTGATGACATTATACTGGATAATCAAAACAAGGTTAGAAATTTCTTTACACAGGGGCGGCACAAAAACATTGATTGCTTCTACCTGGCACAGACTTTTTCTAAAATTCCGAAGCAGCTGATCCGAGACAACAGCAATTTTATATGTGTGTTTCATCAAGACCATACCAACCTCAAACACATACATGATGAATATGTAGGTGGGGACTTGAGCTACAATGATTTTTCCAAGTTTTGCAGCAGGTGCTGGAACCAGGACAGTTATGGGTTTGTCACTATTGATATGACAAGAACACCCAATAGTGGCAAATACAGAAATAAAATCAACGATTTTCTAGACGTTGAGACATAAATAAATAACCATGAAAAGGCCAATAATTGATGATCTTAAGTTAAGAGATTATCTTGTAAAAAGATTTAAGGGATGGAAATCAGAGAACCGCGGAATCTATGAAAAACACAAACAAACAGAACAGCCTGTAATTGATGCTATTAATAATTTAGGTAAGAATATCAAAACTGTTACAGAGCAAAATCAAAATTTGATCACAGAGCTTGTACCTGTAGCTGCAAGGAACATATTAGATTATCCATTCACCCCACTTTCCAGTATTCATACACCTAGTCCTGTTGCTCCTAGAAGAATTGAGGCTACTCAGGATCCTATTGAATTGGGTCTTCTTGCTCAAAAATATTTAACCACACCTAAAGACAATAAAGATGAGGTGTTTGGCTTATATGCTGACACAGAGCTTGATGGCAGTATCATACATAGAATTGGCAATTTCAGAGTAACTTTTATGGGGGATGATCTGATTGTTTATTCGGAATCTCGTCTCGGAGAAAAAGGTGCTTTTGTTAAGTACCCCGGCACACCTGGGTTGTGGGAACTGATGACTAGGAAAAGGCCTGGCAGCTATACAGATCAAGATTATGAACATTACAAAGAAATATTAATAAAATCAGATGCTCTATACCAGAACAATGATCCCACACAAAAAAGAGTCAAGTCTAGCAGTGGGGCAAAATACAATAATTTAATCAAGCCCATATGGTCACAGATCAAGACTGGCAGTGGAATCAAACAATACAACACACTGCCCAAAGAATTTGTGTGGGTTGATGATGTCAGGAAACTTGTAGATAGGTTATTGGTGATAGCTGGGGAGGAAAATGCTGGCAACCACAATTTTTACAATGAAAAGGTTGGAATTATGGACATGATAAGCACCAAATTGTCTAATTTTATAGTGAATGACACTAAGGGGATTGGATATCTCATAAAAATTATTAATACTCTACCCCCCAAATTTTGGAATATTTCTGAGGGTCGGGGCCTGGTTAATGACATTATAAACAAGCTGCCATTTGAACTACACATTCCAGGCTATCAGTATTGTGGTCCAGGCACAAAATTGGATCATAGATTAAACAGAGGTGATCCCGGTGTAAATCCCCTAGATGCTGCTTGTAGAGACCATGACATAGCATACAACACACATTCTGATCTTGACAAGAGACATGTTGCAGACAAGAAATTAGAAGAGGCTGCATTTGGTAGATTTGTAAGCAAAGATGCTTCTTTGAGTGAAAAAATAGCAGCATTGGGGACCACCATTGCTATGAGCACCAAACAAAAACTGGGGTGGGGGCTGTGAATATGTATATAATAAACCTACAATGAAGGCCAAGGGTGTTATGTATCAAATACCTTATGCAGGTCTTAAATCTCTTAAAACTATTGATAGTCTTTTAACCAAAAAGCAGCGCAAGAAAAAAAGCTCTTGTATTGCAAAGGGCCATGGTATGAAATTGTTGCTTAGTACCCCCCAATTAAAAAAATTACAGCAATCCAGGAAAAAATCACATGTAGGGGGATTCATATTTACCATCCCTGCCATCTTAGCTGCTCTCGGGGCTGTTGGGAGCTTGGCTGGGGGATCAGCTGCCATAGCAAAAACAGTAATAGATGCCAAGAAGAATAAGGCAGAATTAGATGAGCAGAGGCGCCATAACCTGGCAATGGAGAAAAAAGGCAAAGGTGTTAAGAGAGCCATGAATAAGTTTAAAAAAAAACAAGTGCCGCTTACAAACCAAGATATTGAAGCTTTAATCAAGCCACTGGGCATCAAACATTTTAGGGGTGTGTACATGTCTGATTCTCTACCAGAACAACCACTCAACAAAGAGTGTGGCATTGTTAATTTGGATAAGTACAAAAATCAGGGCACTCACTGGATTTGTTATCTTAAATATTTAAACAATGAGGCATTTGTGTTTGATTCATTTGGAGGTGTTCCACCTGAAAATTTAATAAAATATCTAAAATCACCTAATCTTTATTACAATAATGCCCGTGTTCAAATCTTCAAAGATGTTAATTGTGGACATTTGTGTTTATCAGTTCTCAGATATATGTCTCAAATAAATAAACCATCAATTGAAAATTTTCAAAAAGCCCTGTGGTATCTGAAACATCATGGGGGTATTCCATCTCACCAGCCAAAATTCAATATTGAAACTCAAATTGCATGATGACATAGTGTATCCCAAAACAATAGCTCTCAGAGCATTTTACGGCATGTACTTGATACCTAATATTACACACCACAACAATACAATTGCAGTAGGGGATCAAAAAATTGTCATCACTCCAGGGCAGTATAATCTGTCCACTCTAAATGCTCAATTACCCAGAGGTATAGTGTTAAGTCAAAATTCTGTCACTCACAGAGTAGAGATTGTATCTGCTACGGAGACAGTGGATCTGGGTACTATAGGAGAGCTGTTAGGCTTTGAGAACAACACAAAACTTGAAGCAGCCATCAAACACACTGCTATTAATATACCTAAATTCTTAGCCATAGAGACTCTGAATATTCACTGTAATGTGGCCGAGGGTATGATCACCAAATCAAATGGCATAGGCACTCACAAACAAACCGGCATCATTGCAACATTCAAACCTAATTCCGAATTCATGGAGCCCATCATCTACAATCCATCCCCAACATTATATTTTCCTGTGTGCCATAATAGAATAGATTACATTGAGTTGATGGTCACTAATGAAAAAGAAGAATTAGTTGATTTTGCTGGAGCCACAACAACTGCTATCATAGAGATTAATATTTAAATAAAAATACATACAATGGAAAATATTGAGAGTTATGAGCTACAATCATTCCCTCCAAACAGGAGGACATTTGCAAATTTAAATCAACCCAACACAGAAATAGAGGTTGATCTTGATGTAGGGGACGGCTTTATACACCCCCACAGAGCAGATCTATACATCAAATTTGATGTTGTAAAGCTCGATGGAACAGATTATCCTGCAAATTCGAATATAAGATTGGTAGACAATTTTGTGCCGCATCTGTTCTCTGAAATTGAGGTCAGAAAGCATGGTGTTGTTATAAACAGAGTGGATTATCCCGGCATTACCTCCACAGCTTTGGCCACACTAAAATTATCCAAAACAGAGGCTTCATACTACAAAATAGGTGGATTTGAAGCTGGTGAGAAAATTATATCTAAGAACCACACAGTGCTGTTCCCTATGCGCCTGTTGCCAGGATTCTTCTCGGATTACAAAGAAATTATGTGGAAGGGTGGGTTAAGAATTACATTTAGAAGAGCTGCAAATGATAATAATGCTTTGATGAGGTACAGTGCAATAAACCCTACAGGAGAAGCTCTGCCTAATACCCTACCTGATGAAGGCAAGTGCATTATTCAGACTATGGAGTTAAGAATCCCGGTTGTTGAATATGAAGCCAGTTATGCTCTTAAATACAAAGCTGATATCCTAAAAAATCCACAAGTTCCTCTGCAATTTTATACATATCAATGCGTACAGAAGGTTGCCACTGGTACTTATTATGAATTTGATGCTACAAATTCATTCTCCAGCATACAATATGACATGCCGGATTTTGTAGTGGTATTGTTTCAGACTGGAAGACACAATAATCAGGAAAAAAATTCAAGCAAATTCGATAACTGCAACATCAAGAACATATATCTTAAAAATGGCAGAAATGAGGTATTCCCTAGAGAAAATTACAATTTAGACATGTCCAAGGGTGATTTCCTCAAATTATATGAGGCTTTTTCGGCTTTCAAACGTGTCACTACAGGCAATACGGATATGTATTACACACCAGATGAATTCAAAGCACGGAGGCCCATGTTTGTAATCAACACTTCAAAAAGAAAACAAGTTGTGGTAAATGACAGGACAAACATTAAAATTATCTGTGAATTCCACGAGGCATTACCCGATGACACCATATGTAGTGTTATTCTAATAGGTGAAAAATCATATGTTTATGATGTAAGAAATGAGAGGGTCACAGAGCAATTCTAAAAACCCGATTCAAATACAGAGGCCCTTTAGATATAAAACAATACTTTACCGTCAGAAAATATATTACCTACCCATTTTATAGCACCTCTGCTCATAGCAGAAAAGCTTTTATACCTATCCAAATAACACAGCACATCTGCCAAAAAGCCTAAAGCAATTATTCTGTTGCGACAAGACCAAACAATATCCGAGAAGGCAATTCCTCAATATGATAGATGGTAAGTAATTTTCCTGAAAAGAGCATAGTGTAGATAAGAATTTCTCTTTGAGTTCCATGACAAATGACATGTAATTTCCCTCGGAAAAAGCACAGTGTAGGTAATATCAACAGATATAATCTCCCAGGCATTTACTAATGGGACTGATCAAAAGATTATAAAAACATGGAAGCATGTTTGTTCGCTCTTTCCCATTTACGCACAACTCGGGAAGCAAAAATCAATACATAACAAGGTTATGGCTAGACTAGAGGGGCGCTCTGCATATTGCATTGTTTTAATATTAAATAAACAAATTGAATGGTATCCAATTAAACTTAAACCAGAAGTAAATATGTGTATGTATGTATGGATACAAGTTTATAGACAAAAATCTGCTTGAGGGGGGTTGATACTTTCCGAAACAAAACTCTTGGGTTAGGCAGGTGCTACACTTGAACAAAAAGCTCATATGGCCATGTTGAGCAAGTTTTAAGTATAAACAAATCAATCTGAGAGAGCTCTTCCTTTCTGAAGGGGCATTTTTACAAAAATCTTGGATTAGACAAGATTCCACACTTGAGCAAAAAGCTCATATGGGCATGTTGAGCCTGTTTTAAGTATAGCAAAGCTGCTTGAGAGGTGCTCTTCCTTTCGTGAGTTTATCCCACCACAAATACAACTACTTTATCACAATGTTAATCAATTTTAATAGTGAATTGTCTTGCTATTTCTGCCCCTTCAGGGTCATTTTTGTGTGGCCCTCCTCTACTTGCGGCGCTTAGGCTATAGCCTAGAATAGCCTAGTTGCAAATCCCCCCTGAATGAGCAAAGAACGTCGAGGTTATACAGTGATGCTTAGAAACATGTCAACATAGTCTGTATTTCTTAATCTTAATATAGATAGCAACGTCAACATGAAATTACCATAGAAAGAAAATTAAAGACCGCCTCTCTTTCTATGGTAATTTTCTTGTGCTCATTCATAACTTTGACTCGATGTGGAGGCTGCGGGTAAGATTAAATTTTTACATTTCACTTCGTCTTCATAGAAGAGCAAATCACAAAACCTAAAGAAATGGAAAGTGAAAATTAAAGCACGTAAAACCATTACTTGTTTGCGCAAGCCTTTTAAGGCCATGTTTCAGATTGAAATTATCGCTTGAACCACTTAGGAAAGAGTGTAGTGAGTTGCTTCGAAATTAGGAACCAAGAGAAGCAACTCTTCTCCTTATCTCTTAAAGAAACAGAAAAGACTTTCGTGCTGGTTGACTAAACGCACGCGCCGCTCGTTGAATGATGCATAGTTACGTAATAGCGAAGACTGGGACAGTTTTCACCCCCCCCACCCCTCCCACACTAATCGCCGACATGGGTGAGTAGAATGTGTATTCCTTGCAATGCACCGAATTGTTAAAGTTCACAACAATCTCCTTACATTCTATTTACGCAAGTAAGCTGCAAAAGAGCTTTTCCAAATTAAAGATAATAAGGACAAGACTATGCAATTAGTCTAGACTATCCAGTGATAATCTTGAAGCACTCTTCCTCATGCAGTGTGAACTAGATATTTTCATTGCTGTCGATAATGACAATATTATCAACAAATTATGCTGTGAAAGTTCTGAAATGGACCTTTTTTACTGTATGATATAATTTCACAAAAAACTCTTTGCATAGTTGTATGTACAGTACCTTAAGAGTAGTGTAATTTATGTGATGATGCACATTACGAATTTGTACAGTACACCCATGCTTCACGATATACGTATCCTATCATATATCAAAAGAAAAAGCTCTTGCTGAATTTTTACTTTATTTTCACTGATAATTTTAAGAATTTGAAAATATATTTGATTTCTATTATTGAGTCTAAAATTATGTACGTTTATACTTAGTGAAACAGCGTGGCACTTGTTCTTTCGATATCTGTGTTTGTAACAAACATTCTGTTGAATTTCTTATGTCTACTTTTAATATACCCGATATAAAAACGTGTATGTGTCAATTCAGCCTTTACTGTAAAGATAAGTAGGGACGTAAAGTTTTCGTTTTAACGATAACACCGGAAAGTTTAGGAAAGCAAAATAAAGTGTTTAAAATGTATTTGGGTAGGTAAAGGAGGCAAGTTTTCGGTGTATCGGAATAGCGAAATAATGCTAATTAATGTCTTTTTTTTCTCAGAATAACACCGAATTTTGCACTTTAACGCGAAAAACGCCGCGAAATATGCAATATAAACTGGACATAACACTTCTTTTGTTCAAAAAGAACTACCTGAAGCTCTATGAGATCTGTCATTTCTAGTCTAGCTGGTGACAGTTCGATTCAAAAGAGTTTATCACGATTCATTTATTGAAGAAATGACTGACAGTGTTTAACATCGTTCTGAAATAGAATTCGCTCGGCGGGAACTTCCCAGGAGGAAAATTTCGTATGATGGGGACAATTTTCAGGGGGAAGCATCTGTTGTGTTCCGAAGGGGACCAGGTATGTGTGTGTGTGTACACAAAACGGTATTTTGAGGCCGCAGAGGAACTTTTTGCCATTGTTAATGAAATGTGATGTGTATGATTGTGTTCAAAGATTTGGGTGTAATCATTCAATAAACATTTCATATTTAGTGGCTGATGAAATGAAATAGTTTTCCAAATGGAAGAAATTTGGTCATTTCTCGTGTAGGTAAGCCATTTTTTCCCCTTTTGTCTGTCTTAATTTTTCAGAACTAAATCAATGTGAAAATCTGAAGCATAGAAAGAGCAATAGAAATGCATGTACAAATAACACAGGCTTTAAATTAATAACACCGAATTTTGTCCTAAACCGCGAAAATTAACACCGAATTTCAGTAAAAAATAACATCGAAAATCAATGATTTCTTGGGAAAATTGCCACCGGCCTCTTGACAGTCCCAGTCCGGCCCTACTTGCCACCGATTCTCTGGATAGAAACTAAACGCACGACCATGAAATTAGGCGGGTGGCAGAAGTTCGCCCTCTTGCCACGTCGGAGCACAACCCCGTGTGTTCGGAGGTTTAAGAGAATGAAAGATCTTGTTCTAGAGTTGGTCTTTGTAATCCATGTGATACAAACTGACAGTATGTGCTCGAAAGGTCAGGGATGACACAAAAGTTCCCCGGAGAGAGGTCTGTCTCACGCTCCAACTAGGCAACGCAGCCCGGTTGACGTTGCCACACAGTGCGCGGGAACCAGCGGCTTTTGTCCCGCTCTTGCTTTGCTTTTCCCATGTGTGGCACCAGCGCTATTCTGCCTAGCCGTCTATTTTCATGGCCGTGCGTTTGGACTATAATTTCTCTCTGTTTGGACGATGAAATAGATGACAGAACATGTTAGTCTAAAAAAAAAAAAAAATACAAAGGGAGTAAAGATTGTCTCTGTGGTATGTAGAGGCAAAATATGCTTCGAAGGCAGGAGTCAGAAATTTTAATCTCTGATATGTGTGTGTGTTTCGTTCTGCTTGCTTTCTCGCATATCTCCGACTGAATACTTCTTTGATGTGTCTCCACTTTTTGTCGGAAGTGAGTTGATGGCGTAATCGTGTTTCGTACAGGTTAATGCATCACGTTCCGAATCGAAGTATCTTGATGTCAAGTGGGTTGAATTATCAACATTAATAAAATGTTTGCGCATATCGTATAGGACCATATATAAAAGTTGGAACTCCCTAAGGAGGCTCCCCTCCACCCGCATACATTCAGGGGGTATGCGCTTATGTCCTGCTGCCTTTAAACAATAAACCTGGACATCATTTCCTCACAATTGCGGTTCCCCCGTTTATTATGTACTAATTTATTTCATTACGCGTACATTAAAATAAAAAAAAATAATTAAAAAGCAACGTTTACACTTTTATTTAAGATTACACTAATTTTGATTTATAGCTACAGGTGGTACCTTGGTTTTTCTGGTTTCCAAAACATTTTTTAGAGATAAATGCGTAAGTAATGTTAAAAGATTAGTATCGAGGTTTGCGTATTGAAACGACCCACACACAACCACGTTGGGTGGCGGTAAAATTCAGAAACAGGCCCCACTTTACGGGCATCAAAATCTGAAACGCTCTGGAGTTTGAGTGGCAGACGCCTTATACCTGAAACGTACCTGGCAATTACTGCAACATACTGGGTTCGACGTTGTGACGGTCGCCAATATTCAGATTTACCCACAATGCTAACTCTATTCTAGCCGGAGATATGATAATCTTATACACTCAGGGTTCTGGTATACTTAATGAAAGTTAGCGTCGGCTTAACAAGTTTATTACACTGGGGGTAAATGTAGATATCCGCACATAAGAAATTCACAATATCTTCTGATACGATCTCACTGCACTTCGTCGTTCCTGAAGATCCAGGTTCGAAGCTCCTCTGCTTGAATCGTGGAGAGGGAGGACGGGGACCATTCAATTTCTCCTCTTTAGAGATACCAGAGGGGAATAAGGGACCTTATTTCTCTTTTAGGACATCAATTTAAATGTTGCATTAACATTTCTCTTCTGGAATAAAACTGTGTTGGCATAGGGGACAATAGGGCATCAATTTAGCGACTCAAGGAACATTTAAATCTGCCTTCCTATTAACCAAAGAGTAATATCAAAAAGCAAAATGCATTTATTATAAGCTCATAATAGTTAAGGCTTAGTTAATATTATTTACTTTAATTAATAATTTAATAGAGCTAAGCTAACGACAGTAATTAGTTAACTGCTTATTTACCCTTAATTAAAATTAACTATCGATGAACGTCATCCTTCGTGTAATCTACTTGGTAGGCCGAGAAATATTGTTACTTCTCGTCTCCGTTCTACCAGAGTAGGCCAAAAGATGGTCACTTTTACATCGGCTGTTGTGAGATGTATAATCTACTAGTAGCCCGAAGAATACGGATACCCTTCGTTTCCGTTCTACTAGTAGACAGTGTCCCAACAGTAAATATATCCACGAGCTAAACCGTAACCTAATACAATGCGTATAATCTACCTGTAGGCCGTAGAGCTTAAAACAATGCGTATAATCTACCGGGTAGGCCGAGAGATATTGCTATCACTCGTTTCCGTTCTACCAGAGTAGGCCACACTGTAAAAAGCCCTCTTTTATCCCTAAGGACCAGTGCGCTTGTAATGCAGAGCTATTTAGCGGGAGCAGAGCTCGACCAAGAGTCTGGATAATAAACCTTTTTCGAGCAAGGCCTCATCTCCAGGAAGCTATCAACTCGCGGCAAGCCACGGCACCTAGCGACCTGTTGAGCGAGATGAGTCAAGGCAAAATGGATAATAAACCTTTTCCTGCTCCCACAAAAAGAGTCTTCTAAGAGTGAAAACAGAACTAACTGGCCGGGGCCGCGTGCCTTCTTATATGCAATTCTGAGCGCAGCGCCAGCGCCTCTAGTGGATACTCGTGAACTAGGAGAGCGCCGCTTAACATTGAGTGCCATCTATACAGGTTAAAAATGAACTATTAGAACAATAACGCTTCTTAGTGATATACGGCAGAACTTCGTTCTCTACAAAGTATAGCAGTGAAATCCTATGCAGAAGCGATAACAGAAGAGATAAGATAATACAATGCTATTCAACAATGACAATAAAAAGAACAAATGCTTAACCTTGTAACGATCTAGCAGGATCGTTACAATATATCGTATAGTGTATTCAAAATCCTCAAATGTCCAACTTCACCTCTCCTGAAGAGTCATTGGAGATGGACATAACGACAAAATAGTATTCAGCCAGCGATATTTCAACAGTTCAATTGATCACAATTTTAGCCTATTGAAAATACACAAACGATATGCCATATTAAAAACATACGATTCAAAGTATAAAAGTAGCATGTAGGAACAAAAAATACAAATTAACGTCCACTTACTCAGTTACTTTTTACTGTAATGGAATTGCTGCCTCGGAAGCCAATTATGTTGAATGCTGGACTGGAAGTCAGCAAACGTGTTAGGTTCGAGTCCTGGTTTAGGTATCGTTGGTTGCTTGTATTTGTTCTTCTGTTTATTTCATCTAATTAACTTTCGTATTCACCGTCACGATTAACGAAAAGAAGCACAGAAACTAAGTTGGTTGATTTAATTTATTTTACTTCGCCTTTCTGCCACTTTTTGCTAATCTTGAAGATGAGGATGAATGATGACATGATGAAATAGATGAAGGGACAAGCACAAATAATGGATGACACAACATGAGCCACACAGAGGATTATACGAGGGTTACAGCAAGAGTCATGGCAACCATTATATTCCACGATAATGCGGGTCAGGCAAGAAATTTTAAAGTATACAGTGGAGACCCCGTCACATGCTATGTATTGTGACGCCACTGGATGGCAGTGGCTGCCAAGACATTGAACTGAGAATAGTGGGAAGTCAGTGCGTGGTTAACAGTCGTGCAGGATGAATGTGACCCGGCGTGAACATCATTCTAATGTGAAATTAGCAGATCTCCGTGGAAAGAATGCGAGAGAATGTCACACTTAGCTTGTGGAAGCTTTAGGAAATGATGCTGTTCCATACCGAACTGTTGCGAGGTGGGCAGCAGCATTCGGGCGTGGAAGAGAAGCAACTGCCGACATGAAACGTTCAGGACGACATTTGTAACGAATGATTGATGTTTCTTATGTTGTCTTTTTCTTTATCCTCATACAGATCTATTCAAAATTCATACATTAAACGTTAGCATATATCGTGACCTTCCAATTGAATATTTTACCATTTCTTGCCTGACCTGCATTATCGTTGGAAACAATAGTTGCCATGACTTTTGCTGTAACCCTCGTACTTGTTGCGAGTCCAGACACCAAAGCCTCGCTAGTCTGCATATTGAAATCCGGGGTGTACTACGTGGAAGGGAGATTGCTACTTGGGTGACTTCAGAAAGGGTCACCCGACACCCCTACAAGGAATACACACATATGTACTAATGCTAACAAAAATGTATCTAATACGAATATTTTTTAAAAGAAAATCACGGTAATAATGGTATAATCTTTGAAATCTCTGAAAAGGTGGAAGGTTCAAGATTATTTTTTTTTTCATTTTTGGAAGTTGAGAGCACATTATTATAGTAGTGTGTATTTCTAAGTTGATTCCATCCTCTAAAAATTGCTACCCCCAATTTCACAAGCTTTTCGGACACGCTTGAATTCAAAGTACGCATATCCATGACTGGATCTAACTGCCGGCTGACACATGACCTTCCCCAAGGATACAAATTCCGATATTGTGAATGTGGCTCTGAAGCTGTTATCCACCGAGCGATGACCTTTGAGCAAGGAGGAAGTATGAAGCATAAACAGCGTGGTTTTCCTTGTTGCAGAATTTGGTTCTCGGCAGGAAAAATGTACGCCAGATTTCTGAAAATAGGAAGTTCAAGCTGCACTCAGGGAAGGGTGTCTTATTGAGATGAAAGACACGGACTCTCACAGAGAGAGGTCACTACAGACGAAAATGTGCATATTATTATTATTAATTGTGTAATGTGATCTGCTAAAGTATGCTAATAACAGTATAGGGCGAGCGAAAACTCGCCGGACTCAACTGAGAATTTTTTTGTTCATAGCTATTTATTTATAAATTCAACAAATTGAAATATGCACAATGTAGGATGTATCTTCCTGTATTCAATAATAAGTCTTGCTCCTGATATTTGCTATTTATTGTTATTATTACTACTATTAACATAGATCTTAGTGTGATATTAAAAGATAAAGAAAACAAATGCACAAAATGAAATCCTGTACAGGATCATCGGGATACAGTAGTAGTGGTATTGACTGTACTATAAACTCGAGAAAGTACGAACCCCCCTCCAGCAGCTTTGGCCATACTTAAAACTTGCTCAACATGCCCATATGAGTTTTTTTCTCAAGTGTGGAGCTCTTATAATTCAAGATTTTTGTAAAAAATGCCCTCGGGAATTTTTCAGAAAGTAAGAGCTCTTCAGATTGATTTGTGCATACTTACAAAAGTTGCATCAGCCAGATTTTTGTCCATAAACTTGTCAAAAAGTGATATATTTTTGGCCACACCAGAAATTAAGCACATACACATACATACACACACATATTTACTTCCGGTTTAAGTTTAATTGGATACTAGGTTCAATTTGCTTGCTCCGTGACACTCTATTTCTTATATTATATGTTTGCATGTTTCTCCTCTGTGTCAGTGTGTGGAATTCCCGAGACGGTAGTATTGATTTTTGCCTTGCCCTCAGCGCCAGTATTTACAGAAATTCCCGAGTATTGCATCATTCAGTATTGTGAGACTGACTGAGGAGAACAGATGTATTGATACAGTACTTCTCATACTTACAGGTTTAAATTCATATTGAACAATATAAAATCTGTTATTTGTTGTAATCCACTCATATTTAGAGTCAAGCTTATATTTGTCCCAGCCTGTTATACATAACAAGGTTATTGCTATTCAAGATATGCATGTTTGTGCAGGCATTTGCGCTGGGTCAGTGTGAATGATTTTACACTTGTGGGCTATTGGCTTTACAACCTGTCATAAGATTAATATTATTAATATTAATCCATAGAGATTAGATTTAAAACCCAGGAAATTTTATATAAATACCAAAGCCAAAAATATTAACACACATACACACATATACACCTACACACACACAAAGCACACAGCTGAACCCAACTGATATTTTTTATTCAGTATAAAGTTTTGAATTGAAACCCAGGAAATTGTATATAATAAACAACAACAAAAATGCCGAATCAAAAATATTGTAATCAGTGCAATAAGAATATATCCAGCTCTAATTGGGCCAAGCATCAAAAAATTTGTAATCCAGACAAATACAAAACTCCCACAAAAATTTGCCCCAAATGCAATAGAAAATATAACATGGAATATTTCACATATACACATAAAGATACTTGCTCTGCATTGCCCTCTCAACCATCTACATCTGGTCTGAAAAGAAGGCACGAAGCACCTGTTAATGCCAGAGCAGCAAAACAGCCACGCTATGAACCCATCCGTAGCAGTTTTAACGGCCAATTAAGGGATCACCGGTTTGTATCAGAGCCAAGATGCGGCATTGAGAATTTCTTGAACAGTGTAAATCCTAAAGTGCAGGCAATTCTAAATGCACAAAATGGCTCTTATAAGCTCTCTCTCAAATTGTTTATACAATATAAGAAGCCAAACGCTACAAAATTTACACACCCCCACATAACAGAAACTGTACCGGTATATTCAAATGCAAATTTAGACACAATAATAAGCAGCTTGATAAATCAACTGAATATCAAACACTCTGAATTTGCGGCAAAAGAATCAGGATGGAGCCTATGTGGTTCATCACACAAGTTATATGTTAATATTTCTGAATTCAACCCATTACAAGGATCTACATATCTGCCATTACCTGCCAATATCAAAAACAAAAGAGCCGTGGTCAATATTGAAAATACCGACCAGAAATGCTTTTTGTGGTGTATATTAGCTGTTTTGTATCCAGTTTCAAGGAATCCTCAGAGAATAAGTTATTACAAACAGCATGAGCACGATTTTGACGATGCAATGGAGGGTTTAGAATATCCAATGTCTGTTCAGAATATTGATAAATTTGAAAAAAGGGCCAGGCACATCAATGGCAAACAATTATCTATTAATGTATTTATTTGTTCCACTGGCAATTGCTTGATAGATCCTCTCAGAATCAGTACAATTGATGATGATTCTGCTATTCCGATTGATCTGCTCTTAATTGAGGGGGATGGCACATATCATTACACTCTGATACATAATCTTGAAGCTTTAGTGAGAAAGCAAATAGACAAAACTCATACAATATTCAAGTTGTGCAGAAGATGTTTATCTGTATTTTATGGTCAAAAAATGGTGAAGGGGGTTCGGGAAGAGAATGCAGAAATTGCTAAAAACAAGTTAATTGAGCATCTGAAATACTGTGGGAACCATAAACCTGTTCATATGGTGATGCCCAATCCAAGTGAAAATTGCAAATTCAAAAAGAATGACGCCTTGTTGGAACACCCAGTATATATTGTCTGGGATTCTGAATCGAATCTCAAATCTCTTGCATTCTGCAATCCAGATCCTGAAGAATCTTCAGCTACACCATACCAGCAACATGAACCTTCCAGCTTTTGTTTTATGGTTATACGGGATGGTGTTGTTATTAAAGAATATTCATACAAGGGACCAAATGCCATCAAAATATTTGCACATAGAATAGAAAATGTGTGCCGTGACATAGCATCTAACATCTTATTAATATCAAAGCCTATGTTGCCTTTAACAGAGGAACAGATTGAAGATTTCAACAATGCAGAAAAATGCCCGGTATGTGATTGTGAATTTTCAGATACAAATATCAAGGTTCATCACCATTCTCATACAGATGGTAAATTCTTAATGGCCCTGTGTAATAGCTGTAATATTAAGATCAAGAGACCAAGATTTATCCCCATATTTTGCCATGGAGCATCCAATTATGATTTCCATCATCTGATCAGGTACGAGGGGTTTGAGAAGCAGAATTTAAATATTTTAGCTGAAAATGATGAGAAATATATATCTATTAGCAAGATAATTAAAGTTGATGGTGTTCCTATTCACATAAGATTTCTTGATTCTTACAGATTTTTATCTGCTAGCCTGGCTACACTGGCCTCTCAATTACCTGATGATCGATTCAAAATCACACGTGCTAAGTTTCCAAATCAGGACCTGAAATTAATTAGGCGGAAGGGTGTATATCCATATGACTATGTCACAGATTTTTCTAAATTTGATGAGTGTTCCCTGCCACCACAAGAAGAGTTTTACAGCAAAATCAGAGGATCTGGAATCAGTGATGAAGATTATCACCATGCCAAGTTGATGTGGATCAATTTAAAATGCAAGACATTTGGTGATTATCACATGGCATATTTGAAACTTGATGTCACTCTCTTAGCTGATATATTGCAAGCATTCAGAAAATCTTCCATGCAAAATTATGGACTGGACCCAATATATTTTTACAGTGCCCCGGGTCTAGCATGGGCCGCAACGTTTTTGAACACTAAAATGCAATTGGATCTGATCCACGATCAAGATATGTATCTGTTTATGGAGAAATGTATAAGAGGGGGGATGGTGCAATGTTCCCAGAGATATGCCAGAGCAAATAACAAGCATATTATGCTGCCTGATTATGATCCAGCACGGCCATCAAATTATATATTGTATGTAGATGCAAACAGCCTCTATGGTCATGCCATGATGGATAAATTGCCATATGCAGGGCTTGAATGGGTTGAAGATTTCAATATTGAGGATCTTCAGAATTTTGATGACAGTGAATATGGCCTCTTCTTAGAGGTTGATCTGACAATTCCAGATGATTTGCACAACAAATTTTCTGATCTGCCCCCAATTTCCGAGGTTCAGTGCTCACCTGGCTCTAAACAGAAGAAGCTCATGATGACTCTGGAGCCGAAACAAGGATATGTTGCATATTACAAAAACCTCCAGTTCCTGATGAAACATGGTGTTCAAGTGACCAAAGTTGGCAAAGTCTTAAGGTTCAGGCACTCAAGATGGTTGAAACCATACATTGATACAAACACGGAGCTTCGAACATCTGCAAAGAGCCAATTTGATAAGGCCTTGTTTAAATTGATGGTGAATTCAGTGTATGGCAAAACTATTGAAAATGTCAGGAAACATACCGATGTTAAAATAATTACTGACCCCAGCCTGAGCAAAAAATTGGTTGCAAAGCCCAACTTCAATTACAGAAGAATTTATGATGAGCACATGGCACTTTTCAACATGATGAAAACAAAGATCAAATTTGATAAACCTATTTATGTAGGGGCTGTGATATTGGAATTGTCCAAATTACATATGTTAATATTGTATTATGATGTGCTGAAACCTTTTTATGGTGATCGTGTAAAATTATTGTACATGGACACTGATAGTTTTATTCTTGATATTCAAACAGAAGATGTTTATCAAGATATTGCACAGTCTGAATTGTTTCAATACTTTGATACCAGTGAACATACAATAATTCAACCCCACAACAAAAAGGTGCCTGGCAAGTTAAAAGATGAGACGCTTGGTGATGTTATTGTGGAATTTGCTGGGTTAAGAGCCAAGATGTACACTTTTGAGACATGTAGTGGTGCTGTTGTCAAAAAAGCCAAGGGCATTGGCAAAGTAACTGTGGAAAAAGATCTCCAATTTGAAGATTATAAAAATTGCCTCAAATCCCAGAGTTCAATCAGAACATCAGAAAATAGAATTCAGAGTGAGGATCACTTGCTGACTTCAAATATTGTAAGAAAAGTGGCTCTGGACCCACATGATGATAAGAGATGCATTTTATCATGTGGCATACATACTCTACCATGGGGGCATTGTGATTTGAAAAATGGCATTGAATGCCCAATTACAGAGCATGATTTGAAATAAATAAACATGCCTATGAACTTATTTGGGTTCAAAAAACAGGCTATTATGGACCTGCCAACACCACAAGCCTCTCCTGATATGCTGTCTAAACTGAGTGGCTTGTTAATTATTCATCTGAACAGCATACTTACAGATAATGATGATGAAACAGGCAAAAAATTGTACATATTTAACAATAATTTAAATCATTACCAATTACCTGTAGGTGGTCAATTGCAATTTATTACAACCCCTGAGGGTGATGTCAAGATTTCAGTAGGGAGAAATATTTATAGAATTAAGCACTCAAACATGATTTCTGGCACTGTATATACTGTTTCTGCTGGTGACTGCTTATATATTGAGGTCCCTGGATCTTATGACAAGCTTATACCCTTTTTTATAGAATTAAGAATCAGATACTCTATAATAAATAACCAATAAAACAAAAATGCCTAATGATATATTTGGCCATACAAGACATGAAGATCACAGTGATGAGATTCTGATGCTTGATGTCAGAGTCAAGAAATTAAGAAGTGATTTACAAGCTTTACAAACCACACTCAATGCCAGCCTTCAATTAGAAATTACAAATTTACAATCACAATGCATGGACCCTCTTCTTAAAATTGATTCTGAACTCAAATTATTGCTTCAGAAATATACTGATTTGGCAACATTGGATAATTTTCAAAGTTTAGAAGAAGCTGTAGCAGCTCTTCAAGCCAAATTTAAGACCCAGGCTAACAACTCTGAGCAATTGAAACAGCAATTAGAAGAGCAGATAAATAATGTCCAGGCACAGCTCCAAACAATTGTCAAAAGCATAAAATCACAAGAAGATTTTGATCTAGTGATTTCCACTCTAAAAGAACAGATTCACTCACTCCAGATACCTAATCTGGACCCCCTGAACAATGCCATAGCCGAGGTTAAAGAAAAAATTGAGACACTTGAAAATTTTATGAACAATTTGCCATCTTCTGATGCTTTGAATGCAATAACTCGGAGTGTTGCAAACATCAAGCTGCAACTTGAAACATATGAAGATTTTGGAAAAATTCAAAGTTCCATAACCCATCTTGAAGGTACAATAGCAGCAGTGCAAAGTGATTTGGCAAATGTACTAGAATCCCGCCTGCCCGGGATTGTAGATACCCTTGTCAGTGTCCAGCACCAGATCACAAAGCTTGAAAACCTCAACACTGAATCTGAACTATCTTATTTTCATCACTTGATCGATGATATCCAAACAAAACTTGAAATTTTACAACAATCCACACCCTCTCAGGCAGATATAGCCCTGCTCCAAAATGCTATGCAAAATGTGGCTGATGCTTCTGAATTAAACAATGTAAAATTGGCACTTGAATTTTTGCAAAATACAGTATCAAATCTCCCTACATCACAGGAACTTAAAAATATTAAGAGGGCAGTGAATAGGATATTGAAATCAGAAGATATCAAGAATATCCAAGCAGAGATCAAACATCTCACTCAGACAGTGGCCACTCTACCAACCAATCAACATATTAATGAACTGCATGCTCTGTTTGAGGATATCAGAAGACAGGTCCATGATCTTACTGCTCAAAATTCAAAATTGGCAGTTGTTGAAAATTTGCAACAAATTGTAGCTAATATCAAGCAACAGCTAGGAACCATGGAATCCAATCAAGCAAATGCTCTGTCTGTTTTTGCCACCCAGCTTCAAGAGATTGTGCAACAATACAAGAAACTTGTTGTGGACATAAAAATCAAGCCAGGCCATGATGATGTTGTTAGGACCATCAATGAGCACCTTGAATCTGTAACAAGCAGATTGCTTACAGCAGAAAAGGAAATAACAGGCATAATCGAGAATCCTAAACATACAGTAATTCTTGAATTGTACAGCATCCCCAACAAAGAATATGATTCACCATTTACACCAGGTGGCAAAATATATATGCTGTCCCCTGCACAATTTTATTACCAGTTTTTTGTTGGGGGCACACTGAGACCAATCAAGATTAAATATTGGCATCAGCCACAGGCACACCACTACCCTACCTTATCAATAACAAATGCTGATAACAAAGTAAAAATCACCAGTGTAGAATTGGAGGATTTTACAGATCCCAATACATTAGAAACAGCCTATACTGAAGATGATGGCACTTTGGAATTTAAAATACAAATAGGGGACAAATTATATTTAGAAAATCCTGCAGTTTCAGCTGCTGAACACCCCATAGTTGCAATATTCTTGTTTACATATTATGTCTAGTTGTTGATGAACTACACAGACAAGCCCGACATAATTTTAAGAGACTGCCAGTAGTCACAAAAGGCATAGATGATTTATGGCAGAGCGACTTGATTGAGTTGTCAACTGGGCAGTTGAAAAACTTAGACAAAATCAACAAGGGCTACAAGTATCTACTCACTGTCATAGATACATTTTCAAAATTTGCCTGGGCTGTGCCACTCAAATCCAAGACTGGAAAATGTGTTACAGAAGCCCTCAGGACAATCATCAATGAGAGTGGAAGATCACCCCGCTATTTGCAAACAGATAATGGCAAAGAATTTTATAATTCAGTGTTTCAACAATTTATTAAAAGCCAGGCAATAAAACATTACTCGAGTTACAGTGACCTCAAAGCCTCGATTGTAGAGAGATTCAACAGAACCTTAAAAAATCTTATGTATAAACAATTTACACTTCAAGGTAATTATAAATGGATTAATATTCTTCCAGAACTTCTACATAAATATAACAACTCGGTCCATTCCACAATCAACATGAAACCCTCTGAAGTAACTTCATCTGATGAGCAAAAATTGATCAGGACTGTTTATTATCCTAGATACCAGCCAACAACAAGAAAGGCCAAATACAGGGTAGGTGATCAAGTAAGAATCAGCAAATATAAGCACTTATTCAAGAGAGGCTTTACGAGAAACTGGAGCACCGAATTATTTACAGTGGTTCAAGTTAAACCCGGAACCCTTAACACATATATAATAAAAGATCATCGAGGAGAAATTCTCAAAGGCCGATTCTATGAACAAGAGCTCAGCAAAACTAAACAGCCTGACACATATCTCATAGAAAAAATCATCCGCAGAAAAGGCAACAAGTTATTTGTCAAATGGCTAGGACTCCCAGAACACAGCTGGATCGATGCAGACAAAATAATAATATGAGCACCTGGGATGTTATAAAAAGGCTGCCAGAACCTGAACAGCAGAATAAGAGAAATGGCAAGTTGCTGCCTGATAATATTAGGTGTCTTATTGTTGGGCCATCTGCTTGTGGTAAAACTACACTAATGGTTGATAATTTTTTATTGGCACCCAACTGGTTAGACTGGAAAAACAGGCACTTGTATGTCTTCTCTAAGAGCTTGGAACAATTAAAATATCAGCAGCTGATGAAGCTATATGATGGATTGGATATAGCCACTTTTGAACCAGATGTTAAGCCACTTCATGAATGTCTCGATAATTCTGTTGTTGTGTTTGATGACATTATATTGGATAATCAAAACAAGGTTAGAAATTTCTTTACACAGGGCCGACACAAAAACATCGATTGCTTCTACCTGGCACAGACTTTTTCAAAAATACCGAAGCAACTGATCCGAGACAACAGCAATTTTATATGTGTGTTTCATCAAGATCATACCAACCTCAAACACATACATGATGAATATGTAGGTGGGGACTTGAGCTACAATGATTTTTCCAAGTTTTGCAGCAAGTGCTGGAACCAGGACAGTTATGGGTTTGTCACAATTGATATGACAAGAACACCCAATAGTGGCAAATACAGAAATAAAATCAACGATTTTCTAGACGTAGAGACGTATATAAATAACCATGAAAAGGCCAATCATTGATGATCTTAAGTTAAGAGATTATCTTGTAAAAAGATTTAAGGGATGGAAATCAGAGAACCGTGGAATTTATGAAAAACACAAACAAACAGAACAGCCTGTCATTGATGCTATTAATAATTTAGGTAAGAATATCAAAACTGTTACAGAGCAGAATCAAAATTTGCTCACAGAGCTTGTACCTGTAGCTGCAAGGAACATATTAGATTATCCATTCACCCCACTTTCCAGTATTCATACACCTAGTCCTGTTGCTCCTAGAAGAATTGAGGCTAGTCAGGATCCTATTGAATTGGGTCTTCTTGCTCAAAAATATTTAACCACACCTAAAGACAACAAAGATGAGGTGTTTGGCTTATATGCCGACACAGAGCTTGATGGCAGCATTATTCATAGAATCGGTAATTTCAGAGTAACTTTTATGGGGGATGATATAATTGTATATTCAGAATCTCGTCTCGGAGAAAAAGGTGCTTTTGTTAAGTACACCGGCACACCTGGATTGTGGGAACTGATGACTAGGAAAAGGCCTGGCAGCTATACAGATCAAGATTATGAGGATTACAAAGAAATATTAATAAAATCAGATGCTCTATACCAGAACAATGATCCCACACAAAAAAGAGTCAAGTCGAGCAGTGGGGCAAAATACAACAATTTAATCAAGCCCATATGGTCACAGATCAAGACTGGCAGTGGGATCAAACAATACAACACCCTGCCTAAAGAATTTGTTTGGGTTGATGATGTCAGGAAACTTGTAGATAGGTTATTGGTGATAGCTGGGGAGGAAAATGCTGGGAACCACAATTTTTACAATGAAAAGGTTGGAATTATGGACATGATAAGCACAAAATTGTCTAATTTTATAGTGAATGACCCTAAGGGGATTGGATATCTCATAAAAATTATTAATACTCTACCACCCAAATTTTGGAATGTTTCTGAGGGTCGGGGCCTTGTTAATGACATTATAAACAAGCTGCCATTTGAACTACATATTCCAGGCTATCAGTATTGTGGTCCAGGCACAAAACTGGATCATAGATTAAACAGAGGTGATCCTGGTGTTAATCCTCTAGATGCTGCTTGTAGAGACCATGACATAGCATACAACACACATTCTGATCTTGACAAGAGACATGTTGCAGACAAGAAATTAGAAGAGGCTGCATTTGGTAGATTTGTAAGCAAAGATGCTTCTTTAAGTGAAAAAATAGCAGCATTGGGAACTACCATAGCTATGAGCACCAAACAAAAACTGGGGTGGGGGCTGTGAACATGTATATAATAAACCTACAATGAAGGCCAAGGGTGTTATGTATCAAATACCTTATGCAGGTCTTAAATCTCTTAAAACTATTGACAGTCTCTTGACCAAAAAGCAGCGCAAGAAAAAAAGCTCTTGTCTTGCAAAAGGACATGGTATGAAATTGTTGCTTAGTACCCCCCAATTAAAAAAATTACAGCAATCCAGGAAAAAATCACATGTGGGGGGATTTATATTTACCATCCCGGCCATCTTAGCTGCTCTCGGGGCTGTTGGGAGCTTGGCTGGGGGATCAGCTGCCATAGCAAAAACAGTAATAGATGCCAAAAAGAATAGGGCAGAATTAGATGAGCAGAGGCGCCATAACCTGGCCATGGAGAAAAAAGGCAAAGGTGTTAAGAGAGCCATGAATAAGTTTAAAAAAAACAAGAGCCGCTTACAAACCAAGATATTGAAGCTTTAATCAAGCCACTGGGCATCAAACATTTTAGAGGTGTGTACATGTCTGATTCTTTACCAGAACAACCACTCAACAAAGAGTGTGGCATTGTTAATTTGGATGAGTACAAAAATCAGGGCACTCACTGGATCTGTTATCTTAAATATTTAAAAAATGAGGCATTTGTGTTTGATTCATTTGGAGGTGATCCACCTGAAAATTTAGTAAAATATCTAAAATCACCTAATCTTTATTACAATAATGGCCGTGTTCAAAACTTCAAAGATGTTAATTGCGGACATTTGTGTTTATCTGTTCTTAGATATATGTCTCAAATAAATAAACCATCAATTGAAAATTTTCAAAAAGCCTTGTGGTATCTGAAACATCATGGGGGTATTCCATCTCACCAGCCAAAATTCAATATTGAAACTCAAATTGCATGATGACATAGTGTATCCCAAAACAATAGCTCTCAGAGCATTTTACGGCATGTACTTGATCCCTAATATTACTCACCACAACAACACAATTGCAGTTGGGGATCAAAAAATTGTCATCACTCCAGGGCAGTATAATCTGTCCACTCTAAATGCACAATTACCCAGAGGTGTAGTGTTAAGTCAAAATTCTGTCACTCACAGAGTAGAGATTTTATCTGCTACGGAGACAGTGCATCTGGGTACTATAGGAGAGCTGTTAGGATTCGAGAACAACACAAAACTTGAAGCGGCCATCAAACACACTGCTATGAATATACCCAAATTCTTAGCCATAGAGACTCTGAATATTCACTGTAATGTGGCCGAGGGTATGATCACCAAATCAAATGGCATAGGCACTCACAAACAAACCGGCATCATTGCAACATTCAAACCTAATTCCGAATTCATGGAGCCCATCATCTACAATCCATCCCCAACATTATATTTTCCTGTGTGCCATAATAGAATAGATTACATTGAATTGATGGTCACTAATGAAAAAGAAGAATTAGTTGATTTTGCTGGAGCCACAACAACTGCAATCATAGAGATTAACATTTAAATAAAAATACATACAATGGAAAATATTGAGAGTTATGAGCTACAATCATTCCCCCCAAACAGGAGGACATTTGCAAATTTAAATCAACCCAACACAGAAATAGAGGTTGACCTTGATGTAGGGGACGGCTTTATACACCCCCACAGAGCAGATCTATACATCAAATTTGATGTTGTAAAGCTCGATGGAACAGATTATCCGGCAAATTCAAACATAAGATTGGTAGACAATTTTGTGCCGCATCTGTTCTCTGAAATTGAGGTCAGAAAGCATGGTGTTGTTATAAACAGAATAGATTATCCCGGTATTACCTCCACGGCTTTGGCCACACTAAAATTATCCAAAACCGAAGCTTCTTACTACAAAATAGGCGGATTTGAAGCTGGTGATAAGATATTATCCAAGAACCACACAGTGCTGTTCCCTATGCGCCTGTTGCCAGGATTCTTCTCGGATTACAAAGATATCATGTGGAAGGGGGGGTTAAGAATTACATTTAGAAGAGCTGCAAATGATAACAATGCTTTGATGAGGTACAGTGCAATAAACTCTACAGGGGAAGCTCTGCCCAATACCTTACCTGATGCAGGCAAATGCATTATTCAGACTATGGAGTTAAGAATCCCTGTTGTTGAATATGAGGCCAGTTACGCTCTTAAATACAAAGCTGATATCCTAAAAAATCCACAGGTTCCTCTGCAATTTTACACATATCAATGCGTACAGAAGGTTGCCACTGGTTCTTATTATGAGTTTGATGCCACAAATTCATTCTCCAGTATTCAATTTGACATGCCTGATTTTGTGGTGGTACTGTTTCAGACTGGGAGACACAATAATCAGGAAAAAAATTCAAGCAAATTTGATAACTGCAACATCAAGAACATATATCTTAAAAATGGCAGAAATGAGGTTTTTCCTAGAGAAAATTATAATTTAGACATGTCCAAGGGTGATTTTCTCAAATTATATGAAGCTTTTTCGGCTTTCAAACGTGTCACTACTGGCAATACTGACATGTATTACACACCAGATGAATTCAAAAATCAGAGACCCATGTTTGTAATTAACACTTCAAAAAGAAAACAAGTTGTGGTAAATGACAGGACAAACATTAAAATTATCTGTGAATTCCACGAGGCTTTACCAGATGACACCATATGCAGTGTTATTCTCATAGGTGAAAAATCATATGTTTATGATGTAAGAAATGAGAGAGTCACGGAGCAATTCTAGAAGCCCGATTCAAACACAGAGGCCCTTTGATTACCAAGCTATTTTGCCGTCAGGAAATATATTACTTACCCAAATTTTATAGCACCTCTGCTCGTGGCAAAAAAGCTTTTACCTACCCAGCACATTTGCCAAAAGCTGAAATACAGAAATATTGCAATGATTATTCTGTAAGTTACAGACTTGTGTACAACAAGACCAAGCCTTTGCATGACAATATCCATGAAGAAATTTCCTCAATATGATGGAATGGTCCCTGAAAAGATGCATAGTGTAGATAAGAATTTCTCTTTGAGTCCCATGACAAATGACATGTAATTTCCCTCGGAAAAGGCACAGTGTAGATAAGAATTTCTCTTTGAGTTCCATGACAAATGACATGTAATTTCCCTCGGAAAAAGGCACAGTGTATATAATATCAACAGATATAATCACTCAGGCATTTACTAATGTCTCTTTGATGATGAATAACTCTCTGAAAAGACACAATAAAGATTATATCTATTGGCATTAATTTCCCGGGCAAGCATGATTAATTGTTGGCAGAAACATGGGACTGATCAAAAGATTGGAAAGAACATGGAATGTTTACTTGACCTCCATTCTATTGTATTGATCAGGCAGTTTTGCCCGTATTGTTGAGCTGATATTTTACCCAGATAACAAAACTCTGGTGATTCTTAATAGAGAATAATTTTGCTCTGTTGTATAACATTTTTTACCAAATTTAAGATCTGGGAGCTATCAACTAGCAGTATTTATTCTCAAAATCTCACATATGGAATGCCACATCTATCAGGACTCGAACCCAGAGCCCCTTGTTTACAAAACTACAATATTAACATTTTGCCATCAGATTTTATGAGGACTCAAACCCGAACCTTTTGATTACAAGGCAATAAAAACCATGCACCACACTCCACTCGGTCTCAGAACCCAATAGATATCAATTCAAGATTCCTGGGATTTTGACAGAAAAACATACTATAAGCTTAATTTCTGGTGTGGCCAAAAATATATCACTTTTTGACAAGTTTATGGACAAAAATCTGGCTGATGCAACTTTTGTAAGTATGCACAAATCAATCTGAAGAGCTCTTATTTTCTGAAAAATTCCCGAGGGCATTTTTTACAAAAATCTTGAATTATAAGAGCTCCACACTTGAGCAAAAAACTCATATGGGCATGTTGAGCAAGTTTTAAGTATGGCCAAAGCTGCTGGAGGGGGGTTCGTACTTTCTCGAGTTTATAGTACAGTCAATACCACTACTTACAGTCTTCTCCACTTTTCTACACACAAAGTATACGTCTTCAGCTCAAAGTAAGCCTCCAACAAAGCAACATGCTTCTCGTGATTAAAAAACATCTTGCACTGTGCGGTCAACAAACAGCCACTGCTGCAATTACAACCACAGCCTCGCTTTCAAAATAGGCTCCTCCTCTTCCCAAGGGTTGTCCAAACAAGCCGTGCGCGTTTAGTCGTACGGAACGAAACCAAACTTTGAAAATGATTTTTTAAACTTTCAGTCCGGCGACTTTTCGTTCGCCCTGTATTTAAAATTCAATTGTAACTTCATGTTAAGCATCGAATAACTCTTTTGGATTACAGCAGATGTGAAGTTCTGTGGGGTTGATAAATGAACTACAGATGGTGATAATACCCCCGCGGGTCTTTTCGTAGAATGTTACATCATGTTGGGAAAACGTAGTTTTCTCATAAATATTCCAAATTTTTCCGACACATAACATCCCAAAAAGTACCGCACTCCAAAATAACTGGTATTTTGGCATCTATACTTCATTCACACTCACCAATGAAATGATTGCTTATAGTAGGGGTATCCAACTGGCGGCCCGCGAAGCCAGTTTGCAAAATACATTAATTTTATTAAAATACGTTCTATTTTTACTGAAGGAACGGAAGCTCTGTGAAGAAAAACAGTACCACAGGTAGAATTGATTTTGCAGTCAATAATGATCATCAGAAGAATGTAAAGTAACGTAACTTTCGGTAGATAAGATCGGAGGTTTTGATAAGTGTTCATGCATTGTAACAGATGGAGCAATCTCGATGACAGGAGAAAAATCTGGACACTGGACTTTTCAGTGCAAATATTAAAGAAATAATGGATGAATAATGGACTCCAGATTAAGGATTTTGAAGAACTTGAAAGCAGCACCCAGCTATTTAGCAATCATCTTGGGTGGCGGCGTTAACATCGAAGAACAAGAAGCTTCTCTCCAACTTGAATTGTGTGATTTGCAAGGCGATGTGTTCCTTCAAACTAGGCAAGAAAGGGGCCAGAGTTTTTCAAATACCTTTCAAAGGAACGCTTTCCAAACCTTCGTAGTCTTGGGCAAAGAATGACATCAATGTTCGGCAGCACATACACGTGTGAAAGTGTTTCTTTCTTCAATGAAGTTCATCAAGAACCGTTACAGAAGCCGACTGGCAGATTCTTCACCTTCTGAGACTTTCAAATATAGAAATTGAAGTGGACATTCCAACTTTAATAAAAGAAGCAGATCCGCCTCAATTTTCACATTGAACACTTACTATGAAGGATTCTTATTTGTATGGGGTGTTTTTCATTTCTTTCAATTCATCCATAAGTATTGGGTTTTTGTGAAATAAATTGTGATTATGCAATTTTGATTTGTGATTCCATTGTTTTCATTGCCTCCTTTTAGAAATTTAGGTCATGCGAAAGTACTACATTTTCAGTTCAGTACTTACAATTTTTGTAATTTTTAATCCCCCCCAAAAAAATGCGGCTCGCCAATCAACTGCTGGATATAATTTTGGTCCTCAGACCTTTTGAAGTTGGAAACCACTGGCTTATAGGATAGGAGAGCGATCTACAACGCCCGGTGTCCCGAGTTAGAATCCCGACTTGCGCATGGTTGTCCTTTGTGAGTCTCTTCACCAATATCATAATATCGTCACTGATCCTCATTGTCGTGATTGGCCAAAAGTGGCAGAAATGCCACGTAAATCAAATCACAAATGATTACATGTCAAATTTAAATGTAAATACGCAAACATAGACACACACACTACGTTGATGAAAGTAAATTTATAAATTATGAGGGTGTTGAAAAATCGGGGTAGTTTCCAAGGACGCCCAAATGTCAACCTCCCATCCAAATAAAAAATCCTAGTCAAATAAATAAAATGAATGAAGAATGAACTGGTGAATAATCTTACAAATCTGCATGGGCATTTGGAGATCACTGCTAGTTGTATAAGAATTTGCAGAAAGTGTGGCAGAATTGCTGATTTTTTTTATGGAATAATGAAATTCTCTGATTTTAAGACCGATATAAGTTCAATGCAACGAACCCCTTCCGGAATTGAACTCGGAACCTCTGCACTTCTAAACCAAACATTACCTAAAAGAAACACCTCTCTATTCATATATATAGTTTCTAACATGACAAGAAAATGTGCCATGTTGAGGTACATGACACATTCACTGATACAAGACAGCAATCTGGACGTCAAGAGAACAGTTGCAGTCTTCCTATTCAGCTCTTGAAAGTGTCAGGTTAACATCTGCGTATCTCTTCAGCTGACGTAACACGTTGTCGGGATCTTCCACAGTAAGCAAAGCCACTTCCTTCAAAGTGAGTGTGTTTTACATATCACTGCAGTAGCTGAGGGTGAGTTGGTTTTCCCAACTTCATTGTTTTCTTTTTTTCTTTTCTGCATTCAGTGGGAGTCTTCTAGTAATGCTATTTACTATCAATGCATATTATAGTGTCAGGGTGTCACATTGTTGCCTTGGATTATTATTTCAGAACTGAACTGACCCGATCCGCAAATGATCATTGGATGGATGAATCATGTAGTCTCAACACACAGGTGATGATTCGTGTATCACTTGTAGCTGATCGCGACGATGAGAATGAGTTGGTTCGTTGAGTTGGTGTTTTAATCCCACTTTATGCACAGTAAGGCTAATCGGGACTGGACCTACAGTTTAAAGTGGAATCCGAACCACTTTGTGCCTCCACCGGGTATCGAACCCGGGACCCCGAAAGAGTGATGAATGAAGGGGAGTTCACGTAGAACACCCAGGCCGGGAATCGAACCAGGGAACTTCTGTGACGAGATCTTAACGCGCTCGGGCATCGAGCCGACGAAGTGTGATTGACTATTGCGAATTTACCTTAAGGCCAAGGGTGTATCCAGCGGGAACCCAAGGGGGCAAGTGCCCCTGGAAAACTAGTTTGGTTCATTGTTATTTTTACATTTGGAATTAAATTAATACATTCCCTATTAAATTAATTGCCACTATTTCGAAGTTCGTATTCCTTACCCTCCGTGGGAAAGTGTTGTTTGGGTAAAAAAGAAAAAATTGCCTCGTCCGTAAAAATGTTTTGTTTTGCTCCTCCCTCCTCGGAAAATGTCTGGGTACGTCATGTTTAATGTATTCATTTTTTGTATCCAATTATAATGTTATACGTAGGGACACAAATTTATGCTAAATAAAAACTGAGGAGAGCGGTAAATAAAATGTTAGATCAGCGGTATATACCAGTGGTGAAAAAAAATGCACACACTTTTTCATTATGAGAGGAAACAACATACAAAAGACCTATAAATTGATAAACTACTTCATTTTTATATACTGTACACATGCACAAGTACTTAGTTGTACAACCAAAAAGAAAACATCAACACAAAATCACTTCATTTCTAAATTGCATATCTCAAGTGATTTATTCATTGTATGTATTTAAAGGATATCCTTGCTGTCCAACAAATAAAATAATCACTTCTGCACATACACAAACACATGCTGAAAATCACATGATGATAAACAAAATTCATTCATGACTGAACACCAATGACACCATTGTTTCCCTTGATGTGCGGGAACAGACTAATCTTATCGCTGCTACTGCTAGCAAGTTCAATGAAACTGGAAGTTGAGTAGACATTCGGGGGAAGAAAGGAATGCAGCTTGACAGGGAGCGAAGTTTTCGAACTGAGATTATGTGCATGGGAAATCCCAATTTGCAGCGTCTTCCTGATGTGATCGAAGATAAAACGTTCTTCAGCTGCTAGTGGTAGGAAACTTTAGGCAAACTTTTCGTTACAAATCGACAGTTTGCGCGCGCAACCTCGATTGCCGGTTTTTGCGTGTTTTCTACTTAATTTGATGATATTTCACGGTTATTTCGCGAAAAAGCGTTCATTTCGTGGAAAAGCACACATTTCGCATTACTTCGCGAATAAAACTCATGCATATTTCATCATTGGGAGTGTAGTTACGTGCAGAATGTTCAAAATTGAATCTTTTTTTTACATTTCGCGATTTCGCGCATCGCGAAAATTCAATGTCCCTAGTTATACGATATATAGCTTTTAACCCTTGAGAACACCATGAAAATACGCTGAAACATGCTTACTATCATCCATTGACTGAAGTCTAACTTTTGTAAAGTACTACTTGTGTATGTTGTACGGTACATCCAAAGGGAAAAGTAATAGTGGGCGAATTAACCATCACACATCCATTTAGTCTGTCTTTCACAATGTGACGATCATTGATTAATTGATTTTGCTTATTTTACTTCGCTTTTCTGCCACTTTTAGCTGATCGCGAGGATGGACAATCACAAACATGTAGGGACAAAACAACACAAGCCCGGCTCCGAGTCCAGGCACCAGAGCCTCGGTAGTCTGCAAAATGCAATCTAGGATATACTACGTGGAAAGGAGGTTTACATTTGGGTCCTTTTGGAAAGGGAAACCCCTTATACGCCAATGTGACGTTCATGAATTGAAATATAACGCATAAAGCTTCGCATCAACAGAATCCCATTTCTTAAAAGAACGCAGGATGTGGAATTTAAAATAATGGATGAAACTAGCGGCGGAGAATTTGCCTACTATTATCTTTGCTGTTCGCTGCACAGTTGTTAAAGATCCAGAAATTTTAAATAAATTCAATTCCGGTGCAGGAGAGAAAACAGCAAGCGTAAACGGGTTCTGGACCGTAAAGAACCTTATGTATAAAGTGTTTCAATTCGATCCAGAAACCTTTCTTCAGGATGAATTTAAATACGCTCGAGGAACCTTTTTTCCGGCTCAATTTAAATTCAGTCCAGGAACCTTTTTACAATGAAACAATTCGCAACTTGGGCCGAATTTAAATTGTGCGAAAAAAAAAGATTCCTGTCATGCAGCAGAACCCAATAGAACCCTTTAGAATTTATGGCTTCCTGGACCAATAACAACCCTGGTTGCAATCAAATCGTGAAGTTAACGAAATCAAGACACGTGAATTTGCATAGCTGAAATCGGTAATAAGGCTTAGAAACGGATTGATAAATACGCCTGTGTGAGCTGGCTCGTGCTCAAATGAAAATCTTGATCATGCAGTGCACAGGAGCTGTCTATTTGCATTACCCCCTCTCCCTTGTCTTGTGTTGATTCAATTTACGTAAGACTACACACGTGGAGATGAGAACCACTCTCCCCGCCACGTGCAAGGTCGCTTTCTTTTTCTTTTTCAAGTCTTAACTGTGAACACTTATCAGATCCTAGTGTCTTGGTACTGTTTCAAAGTTAATTTCTCTTCGCTATCTTCCCAATTACGTCTATCATCTACTTCGCTTATCTCTGTGTATCCCAAAACATTCACCGCTGATATGGCAAAGGTTGAGAGACGGAGCAGCAACATTTCGTTAAACATCCATGTGGATATGAACCCGGAAAGTTCTACAATTTAGCTCTATGCTGATTAGTTGACTGAGTGTTCGTAAGACACATCATGTACTCTCTCAACTTACCGGTTACAGCCACATCGTCGAAAGACCAGATAGCATGGATTCGGATGTGGAACAAGTAAGGAACTATTGCTTCATTTTTCACTTGCACCCAGGTCTCGAAGTGGAAATTTTCACGAAACTGAACGCTCCGTTTTCGTTAACATGGTGTTCTTTTTTTTGTCAGGTTACTAGAACGACGAGATTACGGCTAGTGAAATGATGTGCTGTATTACAATTAATAATAGTTAATCTTAAAATATTTACAGAAACGTCAAAAAGTACCAAATACATCTGACACGAGTCTTGTGGAAATTTCTTCTGAAAATCAAACCCTTCGGTCTGTTTTACTGTTCTCTCATTTGGATCAATAACCTAGAATTATTGAAACAAAAGGAGGGGGTAAGGTTTTCAGTCGCCCAATGCGCTGCAGCAACGTCTACAAATCTTATGCACAATGGAAAAGTTAATAAAATTCCTATTCATTTCCATATTTAGTATTTCAGGACAATCGAATAGTAACATTCGTTTAAAAACATAAAAATGAAGCATGGCATGTGTTTATATACAGAATGGTTCTAAAGAACCACGGTGCTAAAGTATAGAAATTAAAATGAAATAAAAAAGTAACTTTGCATCTTCACAACGGCTGAGATAGTGCCACTCTGGATCCGTACATCCGTGCCTAAGTGACTTAATGGCATATTGTAACGCTCAGGGAAAATAGTTTTCTTTACCTTGACTTATAAAATTAAACTTGCTTAACACTATTAATAGTAGAACAGACAGTCATTTGACAAAGGAAAATGCAGTTCTTTTGTTTCTTTGTTAATTTTTATCTTTTAAATATTCAGACATAGCTGGAGTCTGAGGCTCAAAATGGTGTGCCTTGAGCAAGCCAAGTCAAGGCAAGAGAATAAACTGGCACGCAAAGATAATAGAATGGGGACGCTCTATTTCTGGTGTTCGTTTATGAATTTCTGTCGTGTTTTCCCCACAATATCTTACCAGTTAGTGCTTCTCCTTTACAAATATAACCCCACGTGTATCTTAATTTTGAAGCGCGCATGTATCTGACACAATCCCATTAACTGAACAGGCTATTGAACAAGTTAATGAATTGCGTAATGGCAAAGTTAAAGCTTCTCTTGATGCAATGGTGCTCGGGAACAAACGGCACTCGGAAAATATAAGGATAGAACGCAACTGACCAATCTGCGGTTGACTCTGCCGATGAGAAAATGTTTACACGTCGCTTACACTGGCCACATATACAGTACAACCAGATCCACCACACTATAGTTCCCGCCACGAAAACAGTTCAGTCAGTCTCTTGCCTCATCCACACCCCTGGCCCTCCAGGGTTGCCACACTTCTTCTAATCTTCTCAGCCGATACTTCTGGCGTTTACCTATGCGATTGAATTAGTCGGTTGAAATTGTTGCTTATTGGCAACACTGTAGGTGGATGGCGTGACCTTGACTGTACTGTTTCCGTGGCGAGAGCTTTAGTCATATTATTCTCCTTGCTCCACAAGGTTCCAAGTTCAAGCCTACGGACAATGCTCACTATAGGATGAAAACTTGATTTTTCGAGAAATTCGCGTTCAATGCTAATACTCGCTTGAAACTAATTTTCTTAATAGACCAAACCAGAGATGATTTTCAGAA